>NW_018164505.1:192800-197304 GCF_001263595.1 Phalaenopsis equestris | reverse complement strand
GCGCCGTGCGATGCAGCGAGGAGGAAGATCGAGCGGCTACTTCGCAAAGAAGGATGGAAGCTCAGGATTGGGCTGAGAGGAGTGGGAGCACAGGCTTGTCGGCGGTTGAACGAGCGCCCAACGAGAGGAGAGAGGCCGACGAGGCTCGTTGGTGGCGTCACTAACCGATAAGGAGGCGTAACATGCTTCGACCAAGAAGGCGAAGAGGGTGGCGTGGGTTCGCCAGCGGCTAGAGAGGAGGTCGGTGGTCGGTGCTCGTCGGTGAGGGGCGTCGACGACATGTGATTCGGGGTGAGGAGCTAGGGTTCGCGGACGAAGGCTGGCGGCGACATGCGTAGCCTTCTCGATGATCTCGGAGGGAGAGAGAGAGATGCGATGTGATGTTATATAGTATAATATAATAATATAATTATAATAATAATAATAATAATTATTATTATTAATTTAAAAATCGCCGCACAACACATTTTAAGCCTAGACGCGCCATCATTTTGAAATGAAAGTCCTCCCTAGGTAAAATTGACATTCCGGATGCGTTGGTGACGTTCCGGACGTGCTGGTGTTGTACGCTTCGTCGTTCGGGGTCATTTGGACCACTTTTTCGACGATCGGGCTTCAAATGATAATTCACATATTTTTTGCTCGCCCGTGAAAACGCGGCGAAATGATCATCTTCCCTAAGTGAAATCGACTTTTCGAACTCACCCGTGTGGTCCGTTTTGTCATCCGGGATCATCTAGACAACCTCGCTGATAATCGGGCCAATTCGAGCCAATTTTGCGCTTGATGCGACGTATAATATTTTTTGTCCCAATCGGAGTCGTCTGACATGCCAAATGCTGACTGGCCTTCGCCTAAGCGAAAACCAAAGCCTAACAGAATGACCTTGGCTACGTGCCCCTCAACACGCGCCGAAATGGTCTCGGGTGAGTGTCTAAACTACCGGATGACTGCGGACATGCCGTAAGCTATCCTGAGTCATGCAGGTGGACACACTACACTCGTGACATCAAAAATTGATGCCAACATATACATACGATACAATTCTTATGTATAACATATCTATCACTGAGAACTTCAAATTTTACATGCATTCCACTCAATTCATATGTCTTACATATCAAACACCCAAACTTTAATTTTTACATGCATTCCACTCAATTCATATGTCTTACATATCGAACACCCAAACTTTAATTTTTACAAACATTCCACTCAAGTCTTATTTCTTACACATCTAATACCCAACTACATGCATTCTTCTCAATTCTTATGTATTACATTTCTAACACCTAAACTTCAATTTTTACATTAAAACCACACAAACCCCAAAAAATAAAGAAAGGGATGGCCCTAAATAGAAAAGATGACTTTACTTGAGCTTAGAGAGGAGCAATACTCATCGGAGTTATGAAATTGTCGGTACAAACTCCCTAAAATCATCAGACAATCGATTGAGAACAGTCGTCGCTAGAGCACAAAAGTAATCGAAGAGAGGCATCACGAATGAGGCTTGCATGCGTGGGATTAGGGCTTCTGCGGATGCAAACTAGTTAGTGTATGTTGCACCGTTTAAATAGCCAACACTATTAAGTAATTATATTGCATCAAAATTAGTTCGTATAATTTTCGATTCAAACAGTTTTCGTCGATACAGAACACTGCAAATGCCGCCCCTAATAAGTTTCGAAGGAAGTCCGACATAAATCCAACATCAAAATTTGATGTCTGAAAATTTTCAGATGGTAAAACCACTAATTAATATCTTTCCTAAAAAGTAATGTAAACATGAAAACCTCTTGAAGATACTCCTGAAATAGCATAACCACGTTTGGCTTTTTGAGCTTTTGATTTTATTATCTATTGATTGCCTTCAGATTAACGATTAAGATCTATATTCAGTGTTATAGTTTTGTTAAACATAACAAATAAATTGTAAAAGCACTTGAAGGGTATACCAACGCCAAAATGAATACATTTCTATACACAGCAGACGAAACAACATGATAAACCAGTTATTCCCTTCTCAAGGACCTCCAGACGGAACCTTGGCATTCCACCAACTCAGCCATTGTCCACGAATCATATAAACCTCAAAAAATCCAAAAGCTACACGGAACCCTGCCAATCTACCTGAGCAATATAAAGCCCAAAAACGCAATCTAGAGCATGACCAAAGCAGCGGCTTGCCCCATCAGGTCGGGGTTTTCAAGCCATTGGATGTGAGTGGGTGCGCAACTTAGCGAGCGACGGGAACGCCACATGCTCTGATGTTTGAGCGCACATTGTGAATGTGAAAAAAATATTACATCAGGACTCCGGATGCATATGAAGTTTAATGGTAGGGCCTCACATGTCAAATTAGCCCCACAAATTTTAACACTAATAAATCCCAGTGTATTACAGTGAGCACACTTTGACACATGACACCCCACCATTGGATTCCGGATGCAAGCTACGTCCGGAGTCCTGATGTAACATTTTCTCGTGAATGTGAGCAAGGTAATTTAGGCAGAGGCAAAGTCGAATTATGGTGTTTAGGATTGTTTGAAGCGGCGGTGTGGTGCCGCATAACAATTTTTTATGTTTTAGAAAATTGTGTTTTATCTACATTCTCAAAATGTTGTAGTTGATAGCTATATTTTCCCAATGTACCTAACTACTTGTGGTGGTTGTTAAGAAGTTGCGATCTGATTTTTTTCAAAAATAAATTTTGTAATAATCATTATTTTTTAATCAGTGACTTCTTATTCAATAATTTCACAATTATTTCTTTAAACAACTGCAACCGCCACAAATAGTTTTTTTCGCATAAAAAATTACTGCATGAAAATGCTGCTTTTCGTGAAAATTTTCTGCCGCCGTGGGAGTGAAGTTAGGAAACAACTTGCGTTGTGTTCCCGATCGTAACACACACAACTCTCCAAACAGACCTTTTGATTTAAAAATTTTTGCATTAATTCATATGTCTGCCGTATAAAATATGTTTATCATACCCACATAAACTTATGATTTCTCGCTCGCTCGCTCGCTCTTTTGCTCTCTAGCATGTAGAGAAAAATTATATTTCAAATTATGATTTCTCGCTCGCTCGCTCGCTCGCTCGCTCTCTCTCGCTCTCTAGCATGTAGAGAAAAATTATATTTCAAATAAATAAACTGGAGAAATACAGCCTGACTGTAGTTGAGAATCAGTTATTCGCATATTAATTTATAAAATAATTTCAACGTTCCTCAAGCTTTTTACTACGGAAATAATTTCACTAGTATTCATCACCCTTAAATCAGAACATTCTACATCAACAAATAGATAAATATTACATTAAAAAGCTCTCTCCTTGGACTATTATAAAATTTAAACGTTCTCAGCTATCAATGAGATGATTGGGTGCATAAATTATTAAGAAACAACTTGGCCTGTTCTTCATTAAAAAAAAGGCTACAATGAAAATTAATCATTAGTGTCAGTAATTAACATTACCTAACAATTTAAAACGGTACTAAACAAAAACTTTCACGTGATTTGATGAGGGTTGGCATCAAGATGTGGACCAATACAATAAATTATTTTTTCATTATACTCCATAATTGAGAGGAGACAGGGCGTTGGTATTAACCCTAATTTTACAAACTTATCTCACAATTAGGGGGCCCAGCAACAATTTTTTTAGGTAGAAGGTCCAAATCTCTCAAGCAATTTGCTAATTTTTATAGTGCACTGGACTATGTTTTTTAGTTCCGATTATTTTTATGATTTTGGTTAAGTTTTCATTGAAATTTATTCTACAAGTTCTTTGTTGGTTTCGATCAATTTTGACCATTTCAGTTTGGTACTAATAAAATATTCGAAACTCTAACCCTGATCAGGAAATAAACTTAGAAAAATAGTTTAAATTTGTTTGAACCAAACCAAAAAAAAGGCTAAAACTAATATTTAAAGCGATGGAATTTTTGAAATCATTGAAATCAAAATTTTTGTAACTATGAATTGAAATTAAAATGATTAAACAACGAAGTCTAGAGAAATATGACAACATAGTGAAACATACAGCACTTTTCATGAAGCAAGGCTTCATGAATTTTTAGTTGTTTTCTTTTTAATGAATTTGTAATCGCCCCAATTTAATTTAAGTTATTTGTGTTAAAACCACATAAAAGATCAATTATGTTGGGGCATTTACATGAATAACACCCAGCTCCTTTGTAGTTAAATGTCAAACTCAATTTTAATCTTTACATTTATACCACACAAATCTTTCATATCATATAAAAAAAATGCCACCATTTTAAATTTCATAAAGTGAAAAACACGTTTTCATGCATAGGTAAGGTGGTTTGTGTTGAATCTGAGATTGTCCTGTGAAGCACATTAAAGGAATAAAGAGTAGAAAGGAAGAGGGAGAGGGAGAGGAAATAAGACAATATTAGCTTAAATGATTCATTAGCCCTAAACTGTTGTGTGTGTGTGTGTGTGTGTGTGTCTATATATATATGTGTGTGTGTGT
>NW_018164505.1:167796-192329 GCF_001263595.1 Phalaenopsis equestris | reverse complement strand
GGCTCACAACAAAGGGGAGACACTCGGCTCTACGGAGGGCGTTTGGTAACGCACAGGAAGTCCTAACCTAAAGGTTAGCTCTAGGAAATCGACGATCCATCACGCAAGCACGTCGTCGCGCCGACCCATGCCGGCGCACGCACCCCGTGTGGGCGATCGAACCCACACGCCTAGACACCACTAAACCTAAGGCTAGCTAGAAGTTTAGGGGATCTCACCACCGCGAAGGTTGCAGGCACGTTCTCTTTATGTTCCAAGCTCGCCGACATCCGATCCACGCTCCAGTGGGTCTCGCAGAACGTGCATAGATCAACAGAAATACCCAATGAGGGCAAGGAGATGAATCGGTGAGGTATGGTCCGCTTTCCGGTGAATCTCGCAACAAAACAACGGGAAAGTAGGAAATAGCACGTGAGGGATGCAAAGTACCCACATAAATACTCCGAGCATAAAAAAAAATGCAAACGAAACATATACCTTCAGAAGGGGGTTAGACGGGTTGAGATCTCGCTCGGATTCGCTTCACAATATGTAACACAAAGTGAGTGGGAGAACGCAATTTCACAAGCTCACCTTATCGTCCCCATTTACATCCATGGTTTCAGGTAGGAGAAGAAAATTGGGGATTTTCGAATCTCTGTAAGTGGTCACCGGAGGGGAGATCTAGAGGCAAGGAAATAGGCTAGCAGTGGGAGCAAGGAACTCCAGCTGTCCTCACCGGTGACGAGGGAGGAGATCCGGCGACTCGGGACGCCTACGTTGGAGGAGATCCCGCGACCTAACTGCTTGGCGTGCGACGCTCGGGGAAAGGAGAGACGGCAGCAAGCGACACCGGCATGGAGGGATGTCCAGCGGCAAGGCTAGCGGCGTGAGGAGCGGCGAGGGAGAAGGTGGTTGCGGGAGTTTTTTTCGCGAAACCGGAGAAGGAGGCAGCGATTCGCGAAAACCAGAGAGAGGGAGAGAGAGGGTACGTAACTTTTTAAGGATAATATATATTTTATAATAATAATAATATTTTAATTATTATTTTTATTATCTCTCCGCCTCCTTTTTGCCGAACACGTCATCATAGCGAATTGAACTTCTCCCTAGGTAAAATCGACGTTCTGGAGGCACTGGTGTGACCCGTTTTGTCGTTCGGGGTTGTTTGGGCCACTTTTTTTATAATTGTGCCCAAAACGATAATTCACACATTTTTATCCCGCCCGCGAAGCCGTAGCAAAGTGAACATCCCCCGTAAGTTAAATCGACATTCCAGACGCACTCGGGTGGTCTGTTTCGTCGTTCGGGGCCATCTGTATAACTTCGCTGGTGATTTGGTCAATTCAGGCCAACTTCGTGCATGGCGCGCGATAACAAATTTTCGTCGATCACAGGTGGACGCCCTACACCTATGACATCCAAAAATTGATGCAAACATCAATCATTAACATCTTATGGCGACGTGGTTAGGGTTGTCAAAACTACTCTTTGTTCGTGAACGGATCGTGTTCGACTCGCTAAGAAAACGAGCCGAACATGAACACACTTTTTGAGCTCGAAATATAAACAAGCCGAAGAAGAGCTGAGGAGCCTAGGCTCAGCTCATGTTCGGCTCGTTTACACCCCTAATGGTGGTCCCCATAGCGACAAAATTAGGTCATCTGATTCTTTGATCCTTCAACAAGAGGGAGATAAGAAAAGTGGGCCGCACTCGGGTGCGTTGACTCCAACCCCTATGGCGGCCCGTAGTTTGTCAATTGAATAGTTGGTAGGAGGAGCAACTAGAACCTTAATCCAAAAACCACTTCAAGATCAGGCTCTTGGCACTTCCCAAGGTCATACCTCTATTTCTCCACTGGGCCTTACAAGCAAGGTTACACCGATTGTAGATCTAGTGTTGAACTTTGGAAGAGAACCAATGGATCTCATTGAGCCCTAGTAAGATTTACCCTTCGGATCGATATTTGTGTATGTGGAAATGATCCATTATAGCTTCTTTTTCTATCCTCACCCTTTATTTGTGTAAGCAAGTGAAACGTTCATGGGCATTGACTCGCCATTTATAGGTTTCATTGGAGCTTCTATCTTTAAGATGACTGGAGGGACTCCAGTTCAAGCGCAAGATGAAGCAACTGTTGGTTCTCCGATCATTCCCTAAGGGATACTTGAGATAAGGTATGGCGTCTTGCAAGTACAAGCAGTGGTAGAGGAGCTAAAAGTGGAGCTGGTAGCCTTGAGGGAGGAGCATTCGACAGAACTAGTAGCTCTCTGGCAGAGAAGACAGAACTTCGATCGACCTCCTCATTCCTCTAAGTCTAAGTCTAAGGTGAGCCTAATAGCATTGATATGTTTAGGTTTGGCCGTCAAGTGTTGCATGAATACTTAACTCAGCAGGGGCTCATTTTACCCAAGGTGATTAACGAACCACTTTTAAATTACTTTATATCTGAATAAAATAAGAATTTTTCTTAAGTTAAAATGAATTTCATTTGTGTTCCTTTTCTTGTAACTTGTGCCAATTTAATGGGTTTTCCAAATCAAGACACTGTTTTGGGCGGCGCTTGGAATCTCGTTGGCACCTTATATAATGGCACATCAAAAAGACTCTTTCGCCATCCTTCGGTCATGTTTCTCTCCTATGATCTCTATGTGGTTGGGTCGATTTTATGGAGATGATGGACAAGTAATCTCCAAAAGGCTTTGGTTCATTTACAGTGACAGAGGTATCAACCGTAGGTTTAGCAAATGCTTTCATAATTTGGGATTCCTATCTGTTTGATGACACTCACATAAGAGTAGTCACTAACAATGTTTGGGTGACTGACCTATACGACGGTGAGTTGATTTCTTACAAGGATCTATTTCTCCTTGGGTTTTGGCTACCTCTATGCACGGAGCTACAGTAAGATCATAATCACTACTGGGTGATTCCTACCGAAATAAAACCTAACTCCATTATGGTAATCATGAACTACATAGTCAATTGTAAGAGCATGGAGATATCATGGTCAAAAAAGCTATTTTCATAAATATTTTCTTTCCAAGTAGAGTCTGGTGGTTATGTGGTCATTGGGTCGACAAGGGAAGTTTTATTTAGCCGACCTAAAGAACAAAATAAAGGATTGTAAGCATAGGATCTTCAAAAAATTGGCCCAATACTTTAGATTTGACTTATTGGAGGCATTTAGAAGAAAAAAAAATTGATATCTACTCGGATTTGAGGCATGGATTTTGATCTCAATTTTATGTGACAATACGATGTATGCAGTTATAATCTTAATTTTTCTTTATATTTCTTACTTTGCAACTGCTGTCAAAAACTTGACTTTGAAGCAAATAAGAACACAATTATTATATTTAAATATGGAATAATATGCAAGTATATGTATCTTTATTAAGTAATATAAGACTTTTTAATTAAGCCCCAAATATCAAACCCACAGGGAAAAAATAATATACAACTCAAATTAGAAGAAATTAGATAACAAATTCTACTTTGCAAAATATTTTTACTCAAACTATAGATTCTATAATATAAATGAAAGTTCAATTCTTTTCTTAAATTTTGATAATTGAAAGTAAAATAAACAACTAACTAAACATAACTAGATATTTGAAAGAAGATGGCAAAGTAAATAAAATATATTTTTCCTTATCATGAATCAAGAACAAGTATAAGAATTCTCTTGTGCAAGTATTCAAATTGTGTTGTACCAAATAGAAACAATAATATTATTTACACTTACTAGAGATGTTATAAATAACATTAGCTAATTTAAAGATTGAATAGTCTTAAAGACGGGTTGGGTGGGGAAGATTCTAGCTCTCACTCTAGAGTTTCCTCTTCTCCCTCCACCTGGGAAGACGGGTTGGGTGGGGAAGATACTAGCTCTCACTCTAGAGTTTCCTCTTCTCCCTCCACCTGGGGGCTAACATCTCGTAGTAAAACCTAAAACTATAAACCAAATTGGGGGCTTTAGCCTTATCACTCTAAAGTCCTCTAATTCTACCCCCTTCAAAGTTTATTTCTCTATTTATTTGTAGTCAATCATATGAATTGCATTCTCATCCATACAATCTCATATGATTCCTACCTTTAGTCTTCTAACTATCATTTGACTGAGATAATATCATCTCGGATCTTACATATTCTTACAACAAATATTAACATCTTAATTGGTCAAATCTCAAGAAGTAAATGAAATACAATGTTAGAAAGCATCATAAATTATTCTAACATTAAAGATTAATACTTCACACAAATTCCATCCAATACTTAATCACTTATCATTTTAAGAAAAAAGACAAAGAAAACTACTCAAAATTCATGAAGAAAACACAACCATACTTAAGTTTGAAAGTGAAAATCCTGCAAACAAATAATAATTCTAAATTAAAACCAAATGTAGTCATGAAGATAAAAACTTATCTCAAATCTTCTTCACCAAACTCTTGAAGTTCCTTCGAATCTCTTCTCTTCCTTTTGTCTTACAATACTCTCTACTCACACACTACAACTCCTTTCTCCTTCTCTCTAAAAGTATCCTAACTATTCTAAGAGAGAGAGAGGCGTCAACAATGTCTAGAAGGGGGCGGCGGCTTGTGTGTGAGAGTGGGAGGAAGGCTCTTCAATCGAATCCAAGCCCTTTTATAATTTTTCAAAAGGTGTCTTGGTGTCTCTTCAAAATATGTCCACATTCAATGAATCTTCCAAGAGTTGTCACCTTTCAGAAGCCAATTGAATGTATTTTCATGTCCATTAGTCATTTCCCACTTTTTCACTAAGGGTTGCTTCAAATACCTCTTCAAAAATTTTTCCAAATTCATTGAATCATCAAGTAACTACTTCTGACACTTAAGCACGAGGTACTTGATGCTTAGGCGCGACCTTCTCAGTTTTACTAGCGTGTAAGCGTCATTTCTGGGCGATTAGACACCACAGTTCTTTTGCACACCTTCTTCATTTTTTCTCCAAATTTGATCCTTTTTTACTCATTTCACCATTTTTATCCATTTGATTGTACTTGAAAGAAAAACACACAAATACATTCTATTAAAGTGCAATATCTCAAAAATAGGTATAAAAATGTGTACATAAAGAATTTATATTTTAGGTGTATCAGATTCCACAATGGAAGAGAAGTTATTGTTAGTCATCCAATATAATAAAGAGTTAATAGTCAATAACTTACATCAGAGTTATGGGTATCATCTAATTTCTTAGAGGAAAAGTGGCAGCAATAATGCTTAATATAGTTGGAGAAGAAGAAAAGGTCATGTCAAATGGTAACCTGACTAAGGAAAGAGGTAGAGATGATGTTTCGCCCCGCAGTTATAATCCCATATTCAAATTTAATACATTTTATTTTTTTGAAATAACTGTTATAATTTAAAATTTTCCATCGACAATTTGATTTTGATCTAGGGAAAGCAAACTTTGATGAATTTAGGTAAGAGAGTCCATGAAGAAGATGTTGTTCAAACTCCTAGTTACCTCATATCATATACTGAGGAGTCTTTGAATAGGTAGTCAAACCGAGTGCCTGCTCTCCCTTAGAAGGAGAACCCAACCATTTTCATTAGCCACACCATCAGAGAAGAAGCTAGTAGGGCATCTTCCAGGACTCTCGAACCTGAGCTAGTGTTTGAGGCTACAACGACTATTAAAGAGGCCTCCGTCAAAGTTGAGGTAGAGTCCAAGGGTTAGTTGGATACGTTTGAGGAAACTCACAAATGAAATGGCAAGGCATCCCTAGAAGATTCTGAGGATGATCTTCCTTTGTCTTCAGAGAAGTAGTACATAGGAGCGAGCAATTGTAGCCTGACACAAGAAGAGCATCCAAAGGTTTTTGTTACCACAGACTCCTGGTTTGCGTTCATCGACATATTGTTGGACTAGTACTCAAATGGTATGTGAGAAAGCAATTATACTACTACAATCATGGACGTTCAGTGGTCTAAAAGCTTGGAGAGCTTATTGGATGAGTAGTATCCTTGAGAGATCTATAGCTTGCTCGACCAGTTCTAGCTGCTGGGGCTTGCTTTCTTACACCACTTGATTTTCTGATATCTCTAGGTTAATAAAGCAAAATCCCAAGGTAGTGAGGCGAGCTAAGGTTGCAGAGGCCCGGTCATTTATGGCCAAGTAACAGGCAGCTTAAGCATAGTCCTGATTAGCTAAGGTTGTGGAACATGCAGCTGAAGCAAAGGCCTGACTAGTTGTGGCTGAGGGAGAGTTAGAGGGCGCATTTGAATGGGTGTCCATAATTTTTTATAAAAACTTGGATTTATCAAATAAGGTTACCACCATGAATACAACTGTGGACCTCACCAAGGACCAAGCCAAGCATCTTCGGCTTGCTACTGAGATGATGATTGATCAGTTTATGCTAGGCAGAATGATTGATCTAAAGTAACCCAACTTGGAAAAATCTGTCGAGCTCTTTTCTCATTTCTTAGCGCTAGCTTGGAATGGTGAGACTCAGGATAATGACTCTTCCAATGTATGATCTAATCACCTAGCTTGCTTGTATTTTAGAGAAATTATATTTTAATTTTTTTACGTATCAGTTCAATTATAATGAAAGATTTTATAATTGTCACAAAGATTTCAAGACGTTTTTGGGCATTTTCATGCTTGCAAACTATGCTGCAAACAACCTCTTGAAATCAACAAACAAAATGAAAAAAACTTCAGCACGTCGGTAAACTTGAGCAGGCAGACAAACAATTCAAATGAAGTGATGAGTTTAGTTAGATCATACTGACCCTTATAAGAGTTAAGTAACGAAACCTTAAACTTTTTTGGGGTTTAATGGTCGAGCTCTGCTGGAAGAACATATTCTCCAGTTGGAGGGAGGCCTCTATGCACCCAAACTACCATCTTTTCGTAGGTGTGGACCTAGCACTGTCTTGGGCCAATCTGTGTAATGGTTCCCTTTAGGAGTGAGTACATGATCCAATTGGTTCATTTCTCGAGTGGTCTTCTCCATTCCCTATGCTGATGCTTCTCTGATGGTCTCCATCCCATGGCCAATCATTTTGTATGTTACATATTGAATTTATTATGGTACAAACTCTTAAGTGCATCCCATGTTTCCCTGTGTCTCTTTAATAAGCTTCTTTCCTAACTAGCTCTCCTCTTCTTGTTATTGGCATGCTCTACGCTCACCACACCTTTTAGGATATTAAATCTGAGATTGTCTTATGAAGCACACCCAAGAAAAATAGTGTAGAAAGAGTGAGAGAGAGAGAGAGAGAGAGGGGGAGAGAGAATAGGAATAGTATAGTGAAAATAAAACTAGGTTAGCTTGAACAGTTGATTAGCCCTTTACTGTAGAAATGATCCCCTATTTATAGACACAGGGGGTATAAAGTGTACAATTAACTGCTTGAACCTACTTGAATAAGGATATCATAGGATATTTTGGTTATAAATAATTACGTGAATCAATGAATAAAGTAAAATAATAAAAAAAGGGCTCTGGTTCAGCTTCCCTATCATTCTGTCATCTGAGATCGTTGTCGTTGGGATGGCCAAGTTCATTTGGTCAATTTACCCGAGTCAGGGCAAACAATAGGTTCACCTATGATGTTCAGTCTGTCAACCCCACGGAGGATAGTTGGTCGGCTTGGCTAAGGACCTTCGATAGACTTTGGCTGAGGACATTTGGCTGGCTTAGTAAGGTCATTCAGTCGACTAGGTTGAGGTCAGTTGGTCGACTCATTATGGTCCCTAGGTCATCAAGCTTCATTCTATTGGCTCCTTTGGTTTAACTATTGGAGCCCCTTAAGTGGGATTCTTGTTGTCAAGATGAGACTAGATTATCAAACAGAGGACATGTTACCATAACTTGACAGGTAGCCTACACCTCTAACAAGAAAACCACTAGGAGATTTATGTGGGTGTCATGTTGGGTCCCTACATAATCTTAGCAAATATGGAGGTTTTCTCTAAGATGGTCTGTGGTGTCATTTTGAGAAGTCTTGTAGATCCCCTTCTTTAGTTGGGTGTGTCCTGATCTTTGTCCTTGGGGGCTTTTATTTGACAAAATTTGTGCATGATTTTATTTTATTACATCATGTGGATTCACCTTGATGTGACCTTTGACCGCTCGTGGGCCATCTTTGATCATGCTTGTTATTCAGTTCATTGATCTCATCGAGATTCATATTGATGTATTTTGAGTGTACATTATATATTTAAAAATTGATGTTTAGGTGTTGAGATATGTAAATACATAATATTTGAGTGGTATGTATGTAAATCTTCCTTATTTTAAATCCATCTCCTCCATGGCTTAATTATTGTTGCTAGTAATAAAAAAGGAGTTACTCAACATTGGACATTATTGTTAGTATGAAATCACTTCATTCAAATACAAAGTTTGCTCTTTGTGATAATTCCCAAATTAAGATACTATAGTATTGAGTTTAATGAGTGACTTGAAGAGGTTGTTGAAATAATTTTATAGTGATAAAATATGATTAATATCATGCCCCTAAGTGATATAAGCCCCCAAATGATGGATGCTTTTATAAATAGTGTAAAACGCATGGTGGGAGGTAGTTATATTACCTTTTGTGTTAAATTAAAGTACTATTTAATTAAGAGAAATTTTTTCTTACACAGTCCAGCTATGAGCCTCCACCTTGACCAATGCCTTACACTTAGTTTTGATCTTCCATACGTGACTATGAGTTTTTTTACTTGCTCTGGTTTCGCTACGACTCGTTTTCCGACTTTTTTTTGGTACTGAATGCTCCCTTTTATTTTACTGAAATTTAGTTAAATTCCCTATAAATATATTATGCTTTAAGATGCTAACCATACAGTGGTAGCAGAAGCCCAGGTACTTATTTACATTTTATGCATTTGCAATTTTATTTATTTACCTTACAACATTTTCTACTTGCTTTTATTTACTTTACATGCAAAACTAGACCAAAACTAAAAAAAATAATACAAAAACACGTTTTCAAAATTAAATTTATAGTTTTAAAACAACAAAAGAAAAACATAATACGTTCTTTTGAATTTAAGGGAGTCCCTAGGATGAGGTAACATACGGTTGCTAACGAGATCTCCCTAATTTAAATGAGCTTAACAACTCATTTAGACTAAGTGAATCAAAAGAAAGTAGTGGTGTCGGAATGAGGGAACCATGAAATCCTAACTGGTGTTGTTCTTATTAACTTTAACACCCCCTAAAGACATTTGAGCAACAACAAAGCTTGTCACTTAAACTGTAAAACCTTAAACTTCAAACCTGGATCTATCACTTCGACGAGGAGCTTGGAGCTAACTCTGTGGATATCATGATAGAAATGTACAGAGGAAGAACTTCGAGACAACAAACAGATCTACAATAGCAACCTTTCTTAAAATTAAATAACAAGTCATAGGACTTCGAGATAGCTCGTCTAAGATGACATAAATCTTAAACTTATCTTTAGGTTTTTGTATTGCCATGTTGTGCAATTTATGCCCTAACTTTGTTTAGGTTCAGAGGTTCTCGTTCATCACGATATAAACTCCTATCTTCCAGGCTATTTATATGATTATGTCATGCAAGCGTAAGCCCTAAATAAAAATTGGCAAGATGAAACATTTAATTATAATTTCTCGAAATTGAAGCAAAACCATAGGAGAGCTTGGGAAGTCGTTGAGGTTCTCCTCAGGATCCATGGCTTCCCCTAGTTTTCTCTCTTTGGATTCTATAATAATTGTTTCTATTTGATCTTTTTTAATTTGATGCTCCTTTGTCCAACCTTGAAAGTCCTAAACTTTGAAATTCTTAAAGACAATACCTTATAATCTAAATCGAGAGTTTTCTTATGCGATTTTGATTGTATAAGATGTAATTAACTATAAGGTTTTACTCTTATAGGAAGCTTTATAACCCAGCTTAATATAAACCATACCTACTCTTTCATATTAGATAGGGGAAATTTGTCAGTCAATATAAAATTTTCACAGACTAAAATGGATATCATAAATTCTTTAGTTTATTTAATCGATTCTCACCATAAAGTAACGTGTCTATTCCTCGGTATATATATATATATATATTATATTTTCCTATGTTAGCGACCGACAAGAAGATAAGGAATCAATGGGTGTAGGAGTAGGTGTCATAAAAAGCAGAGCAGCAACGGGTGTAGGAGTAGGTGTCACAAGAGGGGAGGCAGCAGTGGGTGCAGGAGCATGTGCCACAAGAGGTGGGGCAACAACAGGTGGGAGAGCAGTAGTGGGATTAGTGGAAGAAGTAAATGACCTCCTCTTCATGCTATAATAGGTGGTCTCTAGTAACCTTAAACACAGGGTCTTTAAGGTGAACTGCACTACTTGTGGCTATCTGCAAACAAATGAATGACATTAACAAGATTAGTACTGGTAGGAAAAATAATCATAAGCAGAAGGAAATGATGCATTAAAGCTAAGACACAAGCAGCATATATGTCTAAAATAGGAAAAGTAAGAGTAAAAAACTATGCCTTAACACAACAAAAGTAAATAACAAAAAATAGCACTAGTAACCATTAATCTAAAATCACATACCTATATTATTAAGTTTCATTAGAGGGACTCATCTTCAAAGATGAACCTAAAATTCATTTTTGCACTCATCATCATCATCATTCACACCATGAGCAAACTCTTCAAAAACCTTGTGGTATACTCTAGCGCAAACTTTGCATTATTTGTGTCGCCCTGAATATGAAAATCTGACACCTTCCTCCTAGTGAATTGGCCATATAGTACTAGTTGCTCAATAGTTTTCCTTAGTTTATTCTTCTTAATCACATCTCAATCAACTTTATCTCTTGCTTTATCAGGGTATTGAAGGTAATAAATGTGTGTAGCCTTACATGTCAGAACAAATGGATCAAACTTCTCATGTCGTCTATTCAATTTGACTTCAGTGATATCATAAGAACTGAGTGTTCATATTCATCAATTCAAAACAGGATCAAAACACTGATAATTGAACAAGTACACATTATAGTACACAATACAGTTGAGATTACCTGGATATTGCAATTAAATGACTTTGTCAAGTTGTGTGTGTGTTTCCTTTAACAACGACACCGTTGTTATTTGTATTCTTTGCTTCACACCATGAACTAATATGGAATCTATAACTGTTTACGGCAAATATTTGTCATGTTATAATACTGCGATTAGGCTCTGAGGCAAGAACTTGTAATCTCTGATCTGTGATTCCATTGGTTACATTGTGAATCTATAACAAATTAAGAGGTACCATTATTGTAAATTTAAATATGATGATTATATTACGCACATGTGATTAGAAGAGTTGCTTCTACATACGTATAATTTGAACAATGCTAGAAATTTTGCTTCGACCTTCCTGCTTATCAAAAAATCGTCTTCAATATCCAAGTTGTTGATATATAAGCTGCTCATAATATTTTTATTTGTATTTTAGAATAAATTAGAATATAACTAACATTCCTAATGATAAATGACAGTACATGTTGAGTTTGGGGGCCATAAATCTTACTCTATAAATGCTTGGAATTCATCACAATTCATCAGGATGCACAATGTGACTGATTGAATCTTTTTATCTCTTAGATATCGTGTACCATGCCTCTCTGATAGCTCACTTAATGTTTTATATAAGGATAATTCTAGTTTTTAAAGCATGTCACCAATAATATGGCTTTTTTGATGGCCTTGCTCAAAATAAGATTATAAAGTTATCAGACCCTTGCAATAGATATGATTCATAGATCGATCCTTTAGGATGTGATTTATTCTAAACTATTATTTTTAATTTATTTAAAAATTTGCAGCACATAAATTTTACATTGAATATGATGGTTGTTTAGTGTGAAATAAAATACTACTTGCAATGTATGCATTAATAAGGTATACCTCTCGAGGGGATACAACCATCTGTAATGCACTGGACCCCCAAATAGCCTTATAACATATATGTATAGGTAGATGGTCCATAGAGGTGAAGAAACCAGTAAGAAATATCCACTCAAGCTTATATAATAATAGGGGAATACTCACATTGAGATGTCTCAATGAGTCAACATTCAGTGTCCCTACAAACAACACACTAAAGAATATATTGACTTCAAACTAGGGATCAAGCATCAACTTTGATAGCACATGAAATACAATGGGTAATAAGCACTTCAGAAACCTATGGTGGTTGTGACTCCTCATGCCAAATATCTTACCCCCTTCACAATTCAAAACAATAGCTCAAATTTGAAACACAGCCACTAGGAAACTTCAGAGAATTCACCAACTCAAAAATTGCCCTCAGTTAATTTGGTTTAAGATAATATGCAGCTTTGGGCTTCATTAATTTACATCCATTTGTCTCTTTAAGTTCTAAGGTCCTTCTTATGCAACACTCTTAAGTCCATTCTAGCTTTCACATTATTTTTTCTCTTACCCTTGATATCCAACATAGTGTTGATATGTTATCAAAAAAATTCTTCTCAATGTGTATAAAATCAAGATTATGTCTAATAAGATTAGTCTTATAGTACAAATGATCTCAGAATAAATTGAGCTTAGTACACTTGTGTGTGACACCAAAATTAGGAAGACAAGTTAAAGCTAGCTTTGGTCTCTCGGTAATCTTCAGTGCTTCATTGATCATCTGTAATATTTTAACTCCAATAATCCTAAGGGGTGGGCTTGATCTCTCAAACTTGTTTTTGAAGAATGCATCTTGGTTCCTTCTAAATGGGTGATCAAGGTGAAGAAATCTTTCGTGGCAGTCAAACCAACAATTTTTCTTACCATGTTTTTGAGTAAATGCCTTCATCATATCCATGCAGTAAGAACAAGGTAATTTTTTTACTGTGCTCCAACCAGCTAGCATCCCATTGGCAAGGAAAATACTAATTTTTTACATAAGAGCCGCTCTCAGTTAAAAATTTTATTTCACGACAATGTCTTATGTAAGCACACCCATCTCCTATATCATTTGAAGCTCTTCAATCAAAAGCTGTAAGTAGAAATTGATTTTCCCTTTTGGGCTATATGGACCTAGTATTGTCAATGTCATAATAAAGAATGACGCGGCCAAGAACATACTGAGAGACAAATTATACAGTGTAATGATCGCTGGCCAACATGAATGTGAGGTTGCATTGTGACTATACGGGGTGAAGCTATCCACACATAACCCAAGTCTAACATTGTATGCTTCAACTGCAAAATTTGGGTAAGTATGAATTAAATGTCCTAAGGCTTCATTATGTGACAAATGACTAGTCAAGTTAGCATCAATAGATCCAACACTATAGCAAGTCAAGTGAGAGTTTGTACACACAAAAGCGAACAATCTATAGAGCCAAGGTGTGAGTATAAAATATAAAAGAAGCTTGTACTGAGTATTTTTTAATATTTACTCTTTCACCCCCTTGTTTGAATCTATCCACACCAAAAATCGGCAAGTCTTCATGACTTCAACGACCTTGTAATATATCATGCACTCAGTAACATAGCAATCGAACTTCCCACATTGTAACTCTAATATTGAAACAAACTTTTTAGTTATGTATAAGTCATCTAACACTAAATTCCCTACAGAGACCATCACTTTTAATATTATTGCTAACTGATTAAATGCTTCTCTAGGCATGTTAAAATCGGATTTTATGGTCAACATTCTCAATTCCACTGATAACTCTGTATATGTTGTGCAACCATCCCATAAAGGTTGTTGTGCAGTGTTCAGTAAGTCATAGAACTATTGTGATTTAGTGTTTGGTGTTTCAGGTTTGTGTTTAACTCTCTCAATAAATTGAGCTTTTTTAGCGTCATGAACCAGTTCTTCATATGTGTCAAGATCAAATTCCTTTGCAGAAGGGGCATAACTTGTCAAGGCATTGCCTTGCTCGAAATAAACATCAGGTTCTTGCTCATCATGTGCAGTCCAATAGAACTAATTAGGTTTGAAGCCATTGCGATAAAAATCCAATTTAACTTCTTTGTGTGACAAAAAAGCTTAATTTTTGTGTTTATCACAAGGACACTGAAAGTCTCCCTCATAACGATAGATGGATAGTTGTGATACCACTTCACGAATTCATTAACGCTGTTCAAGAACTCATATGTCTATCATTTTTATCCTATATATAATTTGTGAGACATCTAAGCTCGTAAATTACGAATATCCATTTGGCATAGATTTAACCTTACAGATCAGTGCAACTATTATGGAAATAAAAATTAGTCAATACTTGTAATATGTATAGTGGACGATTATGCTTAATGGTTTTTGGGAGCCAATTCTAATTAAAGAAAATGACAGCACGAACCTCTTTTAAGTTGCTCACTTTATCTAGAGAAGTCGACACTACTTGGTCAAACATCTATAAGACACTTTTTTAAGGTGTTTTTTAACAATATACCTTATGCATTCCTCCACTTCAACCAACCAACTTGAATTCTACTAATAACATTCTCACCTATATCACCATCACTATGAATAAGACCAAATGCGCTCCTTCGGCCAGTTTAACCAACCAACTTGAATTTTACTAATAATATCCTCATCTATATCACCATCACTTTGAATAATAGACCAAATCAATGCATGCATTCCTTAGCCTCAACCATCTAACTCTAATTCTACTAATGACAAGATCTCTATATTACCATAAATTTAACAATAGAGTTGATGCATTCCACCACTTCAACCAATCAACGTGAATTCAACTAATATATGAATTTCATGCATATCACTCAATTCTAAGTATGTGCGTAATGCCTAAACTTCAATTTTTACATACATACCACTAAAATCTTATGTATATACATACTTGACACCAAAACTTTAATTTATACATACACATATCACATTACATATGCATTTAATTCATACATGCCACTCAATTCTTATGTATATATAAAACTAAAACCTCAACTTAAACTTCAATATTTACATGCATATCATTGAACTGAAATGTACAAACATACCTAACACTAAAACATCAATTTATACATACATACCACATTACCTATGCATATAACTCATATATATAACTCAATTGTTATGTGTGTATAAATCTAACACCTAAACTATAATATTTACATGCATATCACTGAACTCATATGTTTATACATACCTGCACAAAAACTTCAATTTATACATATATATACCACATAATCTATGCATATTATAACTCATACATATCACTAAATTTTTATGTATGTACAAACATAACATCTAAACATCCATGCATACCATAATAAATGATAACAGTGGTGCAAATAAGCTCACCTTCTTCGAAGTTTTCTGATTAGAGGGAGTTCATTTGTCTCTGTAAACTCAAATTGCACACCGGACATCAGTCTAGCTCTAAGGACTGTATTGTGATGCTTCATCGGGAAGGAGATGGCTTTGAGCTAAATTAAGAAGGAGAAGGAGAGTGGCGAGGGGAATGGGAGAGTGGAAGCTCCGGAGGGTTCCAACAGAAGCAGAGAGGCAAAAGGCGCATGACAAAAGCAAATGAAATATAAGCACACAAATTGAGTAAATAAAGTCATTTGCATCATATTTCCGTCTAATTTGCATCGGACTCAATTCGACGCCAATAAGTATAGTTTTGTGTCAATTTATTAGACGCAAATTCAATGCAAAACTATTGCAACGCCATCAAGGCTTTTGCTGTTTTCAGATAATTTTTTTGTTGAATTTTTTGACGAAAATGAGATGTAAAACCCTCAAATACTACAATTTATTATTCACCACTTAATAGCCACAATTCTGGCTCTAATTTTTTTTGTCTGAAAAATCCATCACATTTTCCGAGCACTGATTACAGTTTCACCTATACTGAATGACTAATAAATGACTGTAACGTTCCAATTAAGTTGAGAATAATCATGTAATTTACCATACCCTGCATATGACTTATAAAGAGGATGGTCATTTTCATAAAAAAAGATTATTACTAAATAATTCCTCAGAAATTAAGTATTACTTATGTCTTACTCTTATCCTACTCTATTTTTTCTCATTCGGCCAATGCTTGATTCCTTAGGCATGAACGACATACTATTTTGGATTCAACAAATGACAACGGTGGTGATTGTTGCTGGTGAAAGTGATATTGATGGTGGTAGTGGAGAGCAATGTGAACTATGTAGCCCACAGTGATGGCGAGTTATAATGGTGGTGGTTGGTGATGGCATGGTGGTTTTGTATTTAAGAAATTAAAGAAATTAGAAAAAAATACTGAAAAGTATTTTAAATATTTTTTAGTAGACAAGGTGATGTAGAATAAAAAAAGATATGGAGTTGAAAATTCAAATTAAATAATTTTCTTAAAAAATAAAATTAGATTTTAAACAGGCCCCTAGTTCTATTATTTTGAACCATTTTATGGTTTAATCCCATATTAAAATAGATGACCGGTAAGGCTCTATAGTTGAAATGAATTATTATTATTATTTATTGTAAACCAATTTTTGAATCCAGATCTTTCCTTTGAATCGTGCCCAAGGGATAAAACTTGAAACTCAAGAGATAGAGAAAGAGAGAGAGACAGAGAGAGAGAGTGTGTGTGTGACTGAAGAAAAGAGAAAGATTTGCCTCATTGGGACGAATGGGGAGTTCCAAGGCTCGTGGACGTGTTTTAGTCCATAAGAAATACATGTTACAATGGGAATAAAAAAAACCCTTTTACATGAAAGGACCCTCCTATTTATAGATGATAGGAAGTTCAAAAGTAAATTACAATGTTACCCTTATTTAAAAGGTATTAGAACAGGATATTTTACTCTTTTGTGCAGGAGACAACTGCTTGGTACATAGTCGACTGGATTTGTCATTCTAGAATTTTTCCGTCGAAGGGAGTCGTTAGGTTCCAGAGGTTGGTCCAAAGAAAAATTTGGTCGTTGGAGAAAATGTCGGCCATTAGAGGAAAAGTCGATCGTTGGAAAAGTTGGCAGTTGGACGAAAAGTTGGTTGGTCAAGATGACCGGCTGAGGATGGTCAAATAACGGGAACAGACTGCAGATGCAACTCTAACGACGGTCCCTTTAGCCTGACGATCTTGATAACATTTTCAGATTATGTACCAATGTACTTAGAAAGGCCCTTCAACCTCTCGTCCAAGCCAACATTACACACACAAATGACTAAACACCATAACTTTACGTTGAAAGTACCTATCGTTTCATATTAATTATTACAAATAACTATTGTGTAGAATAATTAACTCCTTTTCTTTTCTTAAAATTAATAACCTCAGTTCAATTTCTAGCAATAAATAAAAAAGCTCCAGCAATAATGAATGGATACATTTATAAGAAAAAATATTTTCGGATATACAGGTAGTGGATGAGGAGACTAAACAAACATAAATTTATCCATCATTGTTGGAAATTGCAATACCCCTCTGTATCTCGAAAAATTATTACGTCCCGAAGTCTGGACATAGAGATACGTCCGGAGTCTAATGAATCACCTCCAAGTGGAGCTGACGGAAAAAAAAAAAACTTGGTTTCATGTGATAAGACCCGATAACATAGGGGAATATTCCTCCCACGTTATTCTGTGTTATTCAGGTGTTATTATGGTGATATTGATGTATTATTATATTATGAATAACGGGAATATTCTCATAATACAATAACAGATGAATATCACCACAATAACACCTGAATAACGAGAATAACACGCGAGAATATTCTTCTGTGCTAAAACGAATTTTTTTTTATTTTTTATCACTTCCACATAATGTGATTTCATTGGACTCCGAATATAATCTGGATGTAATATCTCATATCTGATCAGAAGACGTGCCCATGACAACAATATTTAAGGTTTATAATTATTTGAGCTTGGTGTTACTTGTAATTATTGGAAGATATTTTCGTAAAAATAAATTTCCATTAAATTTGCAAAAAAAGCCCCATCGTGTACATTATTCTTGATTGCCAACCAAGAAGCTAGTGGCAATAGCTGTATTGCAGGAAAATATAGAAACAAAAAAGGCCCACAAAAACGTACGAAGGGGCAATATATCTAAGGTGGTCCAGCGTATTAGAGCCACTTGATTTTGCTTGAGTACCAAACCATGGCTGGTACACCAAATTCATGGTTTTGTTTAATGATTATATTGCGTGAAATAAGGGCTGACATAGAGAAATAAAGGGGTAAAATAAAAGATATTATAATGAGGTAAGAAAATTAGCCAAAATATCTTAATTAATTTATTTATTTAATAAAATAAACTTATAAAATTGACTTGTTTTGTTTACATTATGTTTAAATGACATGGAATTATATGCTTTGAAATTGAGGATTAATTCAAAAATAATAAATATTTACCGCATAATTTAAAGTTATATAGCGAAGGATTAAAATATTTATTTATGATTAGTAAAGTCAATATCTAATAAAATTAGATATCACCCAAATTTATTCTTTATTTTTTGATATTGTAGGCTGTCCTGGTTCTTTTATTGGCCTAACTTTCTTGCCCAAGAAGCTAACTATAAGTACAAGTTTGCAACTAAAATATTTCATACATTAAAGGTCTGTTTGGGGCAACTGCAGCTTATTGAATAATCAACTAATAAGCTAATTGAAAATAATATGCTGATAAGATAGGTGCGGTGGCTATTATATTTTTTTTTTTTTTGGAAAACAAAAACCCTGCTCTGTGCTAAAACGAATTTTTTTTTATTTTTTATCACTTCCACATAATGTGATTTCATTGGACTCCGAATATAATCTGGATGTAATATCTCATATCTGATCAGAAGACGTGCCCATGACAACAATATTTAAGGTTTATAATTATTTGAGCTTGGTGTTACTTGTAATTGGAAGATATTTTCTTAAAAATAAATTTCCATTAAATTTGCAGAAAAGCCCCATCGTGTACATTATTCTTGAGTGCCAACCAAGAAGCTAGTGGCAATAGCTGTATTGCAGGAAAATATAGAAACAAAAAAGGCCCACAAAAACGTACGAAGGGGCAATATATCTAAGGTGGTCCAGCGTATTAGAGCCACTTGATTTTGCTTGAGTACCAAACCATGGCTGGTACACCAAATTCATGGTTTTGTTTAATGATTATATTGCGTGAAATAAGGGCTGACATAGAGAAATAAAGGGGTAAAATAAAAGATATTATAATGAGGTAAGAAAATTAGCCAAAATATCTTAATTAATTTATTTATTTAATAAAATAAACTTATAAAATTGACTTGTTTTGTTTACATTATGTTTAAATGACATGGAATTATATGCTTTGAAATTGAGGATTAATTCAAAAATAATAAATATTTACCGCATAATTTAAAGTTATATAGCGAAGGATTAAAATATTTATTTATGATTAGTAAAGTCAATATCTAATAAAATTAGATATCACCCAAATTTATTCTTTATTTTTTGATATTGTAGGCTGTCCTGGTTCTTTTATTGGCCTAACTTTCTTGCCCAAGAAGCTAACTATAAGTACAAGTTTGCAACTAAAATATTTCATACATTAAAGGTCTGTTTGGGGCAACTGCAGCTTATTGAATAATCAACTAATAAGCTAATTGAAAATAATATGCTGATAAGATAGGTGCGGTGGCTATTACATTTTATTTTTTTTGGAAAAGCAAGACCGCTGCAAGAAAGCTGCCACAACAACTATATAAGTGCGGTGTGAAAATGATGTTTTCAGCATTTTGAAAACTCATAAGCTGCCAAAACGCAGTTTACCCAAACAGGTCAGGTGTGTTTTCAAAATACCACCGCACCAAATAAGATGCCCCAAACAAACCCTAAGTTATTAAACATAAGGAAGATTTACGTACATACCACTCCATTCCTATGTACTTATATATCTGATAGCTAAACTTCAATTTTTACATACGTGTCATCTTATTTATTGATGAAGGTTGTACTTCACTTGTTACAAGTTAAACTAATTATACTTTGTATGTAATATGAAAGAATTGGATGGTATAAACGTTAAAAGAAAGGGTCATGTGCTAGATATGTATACTAATTGGTGATAAATAAGTAAATTTTCCTAAAAATAATTAAAACTTTAATTTGAGCGAAAATCTGACTTTAAGACTTTAAATTTCTATTTAATCATCAATCCGACCTATCAAAAATTTTCTGAAGAATGGCACTAATTGTGTCAAAAGAAATATATTTATTTCAAAGGACAAATGTTAATCTCAATCAAGTTTTGATATTATTTGCTTTAATTGTTCATTCTTCTTAAATAACGTTGAAATTGTAGCATGCGCGCGTGATTTCGGAAATTTTTCGGATTATTTGATCATCAGTTCGATATATCTAAGTTTTGGTAGCTAATACTCTATTTGCATGCTATGACAATTGCAGTGTCAAAAATGTAGAGCTTTCGAATTATTTTTTGAAACAAATATATTGGCTCTCAATGATATATTATAAATATTGACAATTTTGATTACTAAAATATATGATGAATCTAAGATTTTAAAAATACATTATAAGTATTTCCATCAACTTTATATTTTTCATAATTGGTAATGTCATTCAAACATGGATTGCACAGATCTCGAGGTTATATGACAGTCCAAATGTTTTTTGTTCTTCTTTCAAAGAAAGATAAAATATGTAATTTTTATATTTTTTTGCCCCTCCTATCTTCTATAAATAGGAGGATTTTATGTTGTATGAGGGATTTTTGGATTTCTCACTTATGACAGATATCTTTTATGGAATAAAATGGATCCATGAGCCCCAGAGCATCCTCAGAGAAGTCTTCCTCTTCACCTCCTCCCACATCCCTCTCTCTCTCTCTCTCTCTCAAACACAATTTTCTTTCCTCCCTCCCTCTCTCTCTCTCTCTCAAACACAATTTTCTTTCCATGTATTACCTCTTAATAAAAGTCCCTTCGGTCCAACGCACTTCTTCTTGGGCACAGTCTATCAGATATATTTGAATTCAACTTCCTTTTAGATGTGGTAAGTGTGGATCGTGTCATCAACAAGAAGACGAGAAACACCAAACAAAAACTCTTTAGAGAGACGCATGGGGAACTTGCACAGCAGAATCTCCAAAAAAAAAAACTTCATAGATATAACTCTCCCAGTTGTGCGGAATCAGCAGACAGTAGTTTCGCTTCACAGCTCGGTCGACTAGCCGTATGACAATCTCACGTAAAAAGCCACTCGCCTTTTTTTTTTCTCTGCCAACTGGAGAAAAACACATCCGAGAGGACTGAAACTCTGGCATTCACATCCCTCTCCACTTCTCCATGTGCATCTCATTCAACAACTCATCTTCCCACTCACCTCTCTCCCATTCAAAGCTACCATTCCAACCTATAGAAACCGAAGATCACAAGGGCTCCCTTCTATTCGTGAAAAATTCAAAGCCCAAATAAGAGAATTCACAAGGCTCTTTCACCCATTCGAGTAGCATCCATTTCAATCGAAAGAAAACCGAAGCTCTCTTCGCTTCATAACCTCACGTAGGAGTGACAAGTCCTTTTTTTCTCAAAAAATCCTCATAGACCATGAACTCTAATCGGTCTACCATCCCACACTAGCCGGCCACCACATTCTCAACTAGCCATCCAACATCATCGACAGCCTCCCCACAAAGGCCACACCTATCTTATCTCCTTGTTGCGTACAGGATTTACTCTGTCGGTTGGTTTCTGCTAACTGAATGCTCCTTTACTGCCCAGTCAACCAACTGCCTCACCACTGGCAGATCATTCATATCCCGATCGGCCGCATCACTTCTGGTCGATCTTGCCCTCCGTCGCAACGAATCACCTTGGCAGTCATTCACCTTCCCACAAAATATGCCTGTTTACTCTTTCTAACTCAAGATTGTACCGACCAGCCCAATTTCTATAGCGCAAACATCCGATGGATGACCGCTCCTACCAACAAGCTGATTTCATTGGGCAGATGCCACCTTACAGTCTGTCATTGTCACGCCGACCACCCACCAATCTGTCTCGATCGATCAGCCATCTGTCGATCACCTCAGTGGCCTCCGTCAAACAGGAAACCCTTCCGAATCCAGATTTTGGCCATCTAAAGTTTGAAGAAAAAGAGAGAAGCACGAGAGCTATTATTCCAATAAATGGGAAACGGAAGATGGTGTGGAGCCTACTCTGCAATCCTTCACTTTTGATGATCTCGGTTCTCAAGAGGTCTTCTTTGTGCACTTCAAAAAGTTTCATCATCCAAATCGACTGCCAAAAGCTAACATAAAAAAAAGGAAGATTTTCATACCAGTCACCCAATATATCTATATGTTTACATCCATCTCACAATTTTTATGTATACTTGCATACATACCACTAAACTATTTTGTGATCTACCAATAGAGCACTCTCCGACCGGCAGCCGATCTCCTGTCCGCCATCTTCCTCCAACCAGCCTCAAACCTCTGGACGGTGACCTCCCCCTCACTGACCATTCTAGTCAGGAAAGATTCACATGCACACCACCTAATTCTTCTTTATTGATAAATATACAAGTATTATTATACAGTTTTTAAGGGGTACCAACTAATTCTTATTTATTCATAAATATACAAGTATTTTTATACGGTTTTTATGGAGTTTTTACATGCATACCACCCATTCTTTTGTCTTTACGTATCTAGCTCATGAATTTTATTATTTTACTTTCAGGCCGGTCACCTCTGTCAGTCGGACTCGCCGCCCAGATGTCTTGTTGCTCCGACTGACCAACTCATAAATAGGAAATGTTTAAGAGTAGACTTTTATAGTTTCCATAAAGCTTTTACTAGAAACAAATCTGACATCCCTTTTATACTTATTTATTTAATTCCCTTGAGAAAAGTTTTGTTACGTAAGACGCATGAGTTGTGTTGGAGTATATAATGAATTTGCTTATTATAGGGAGTTTATCTATCACTATCATTATACATACAAACATTTCTCTGAAAACCCAATATATACAATACTTCTTGACAGATTTTTCATTCTGGCATGCATAACATTGTCTTTCAGTCCTACTGGCACCTTGATAAAGGCTAGTAAAACCCACATTCATGTAATTTTACAACTTTATTACTTCAATCCCGTACAAATGGCTATTTTTCTTGGGCATAACCATGTTGTTTTCTTGCAAGTTTGCTCTGCGATACACATGCACAATAACATTTAGTTTTTCCATACGAGAGATCGGGTTGAGATTTGACGAGATCAAAGAGTCCATGCATGTTGGTGACCACTTGACACTTGGGGAACTTGAACGCAAGTTGGAAAACC
Organism: Phalaenopsis equestris; assembly: GCF_001263595.1. NCBI lineage: Eukaryota > Viridiplantae > Streptophyta > Magnoliopsida > Asparagales > Orchidaceae > Phalaenopsis > Phalaenopsis equestris. The sequence goes on along the minus strand of NW_018164505.1, from coordinate 169,078 downwards.
GACAACGACGTCAAGGGCGTCTGATCAGTTAGAGGTATGAAAAACCACCGACAACAAACCGACAACATCTTAGTCGTTTAATCGACAATAAGAGTCATGAGATGATTCTCCATCCACCGACAACAACATCTTAGTCGTCTAATCGACAATAAGAGTCATGAGATGATTCTCCATCCGGTAGTTACAAGCTCCACAAGAGGTGCAAAAAATTTTACATCCAGCATTGATAAGCTCCGCGAGAGGTGTAAGAAAATCTAACATCCACTAGCAACAAGCTCCACAAGACATGAAAAAAATCCAACACCCGTCAGCGACAAATTCTAAGAGAGGTGCAAAAATATCTAACACCCGACGACAACATGCTCTGAGAGGGTGAGAAAAATCTAACACCTAGTAGCGATAAGTTCTGCGATAGGCGCAAAAAATCTAACACCCCCAATGACAAGCTCCATAAGGGGTGTCAAAAATCTAACACCCAGCAGTGACAAGCTCCGTGAGGGGCACATGAAAATCTAATACCCGACGACAACAAACTCTACTAGGGTGAAGCAAAAAATGTAACACCCAATAACGACAAGCTCTGTGAGGGGTGCAAAACTCCTGAACTCCACCCTGGGGCAAACAACTCAAGGACTCCCCCCACCGGGGCAGCACAGCTCCAAGATTCCACTTTAAGGCGAACAGTTCCAAAATTCCACCCCGAGGGAGCACATCTCTAGGATTCCACTACATGGTGAACAACTCCAAGACTCCAGTTCAGGGATAACAGCTTCAAGACTCCACTCTAGAGCAAACAACTCTAGGACTCCCCTCCAGAACGAGCAACTATAGAACTCTTCCCAAAACATGCAAACGAAAAAAGAACTCCAACAACCGATTTTCTCCTCTGACGATCGACTTTTTCCTCCAACCGATATTTGAAATCTGACAACTCTCTTGAGAGAAATATTCCAGATTGACAAATCCAGCAGATAACAATAATGATACCAAAACTAAGCTAAAAAAATACCAAGCAGGGAGTATCATAAACAAATTATGTATTCAAGATTTGTTTGATTTTAAAATTTTATTCTCCTTATTGTAGTTGTGACTATCAAGGAGCAAGAAAAATAGAGAGCTTAATATATACACTCAAAAAATGGTCTACACTGATCTCGAGACAATCTGACGGTCGAAGATAAGGGAACTAGAACGTCATTTGATTTTCTCTTCAAAATAGGGCTAAATATATAATGTTTATATTTGTTGCCCCTTCTAGCTTCTATAAATAAGAGGGTTATAT
>NW_018164505.1:148276-167696 GCF_001263595.1 Phalaenopsis equestris | reverse complement strand
GCCCCTTCTAGCTTCTATAAATAAGAGGGTTATATCATGCAGGAGGGACTTTTGGATCCCTCACTTGTAACATATATTCTTTTATGAAATAAAATAGGTCCACGAGCTCGGAAACAACCTTATTTTTCCCCCATCAGGGAAATTCTTCCTCTTCTCCTCATCTTTCTCTCTCTTACTTTCTCTCAATCTTTTTTTCTCGATCCAACACTCTATTCTTTGGGCGCAGTCTATTGAACCGATTTGGATTCAAGAGATAAATGTTTACACTTTAGATAAATTTAGAAAGTTCTTGTTTTATTTATTACAATCATTGTAATGTTTTTTTAATTTAAAAATTACACTTTGCTATACATGCCACAATAGCACTAAAAAACAATTTAGAAAAAGAGAAATAATTTAAATTGAGTTCAAGACCAGCTAGAGGATTTGTAGATGGAGTTTCCATTAATAAATAAAAATTTATTATTTTTTTAATGATATAAGGTGTAAAAACATGTAACATTAATTATTTAAATTTTATGATAGAACGAATTTTTTTTTTTTAACGTAATATTTTTTTAAGATATTTGTATAACATCCACGATGAATTATAATCTTAATACATTTTTCTTCCTTTAAATCAAAGTCATTTAAAATATACCATCCATATAGTCAATTAAAGTAATAATCTAATTTTCTTAAATGTTTATGTAAGATTTATATGTAATAAATTTAATGGATATATGCATAGAGAGCACCCAATATATTGATATTTACAAATCGAGCACAAAGGTGTGTTGAATTCAGATTTATCCTATGAAGCATGCCCGAGGATTAGAACAGTAAAAATCATGATAGAGAGATACAGAGAGATAGAGAAGGAGAAAGAAGGAAAGTACACACATAGACTTGCCCCGTAGGGGCAATCAGAGCTATTCCCGGGCTCTGTAACATATTTTATATATTAATAATAGAGGTTATAAGAGAGAAGAGGAGAGAGTTCTTGTTGTAGATTATGTTTATAGAGAAAAGAGACAAAAATTCCTAGAGATGCAAAAGCTTGTAATACGCTATGGACCCCCTATTTATAGAAGATAGAAGGCCAAATGTGTAAATTTATATGTTTGCCTCTGTTTTAAAGGGTTGTTTTAACATATTCATATCTTTTAGTGTGCCTATGCATTTTTATATTTATAATTGATTTTGTTAGCATTTCGTATGAACGTCGATCGACTATCACTCTAGGAAATCGATAGGCCTTTTATCTGGGCACCAGTCGGCCTTCATTTTGAGAAGTCAGTTGGCTTTGAGTGTGGTAACCAGTTGGCCTCGGGGTGGTCGATAGACATCCATGATTGTCATTCTTTGGTGATCTCTGGAGATCATTGGGCGATCTTTAGAGAGCTATTGAGATAACTTCACATTGATATGTCATAGAAAGGAGACCCTCCGTTCGTACAAATATTTATTTGTTGGGTTCAACTCCTTTAGGTGCAAGTTCTAGAGAGCCATCCTATTGCTCCGAGGAGAGCAAGGTTGGGACAAAATCCTTTGAGGAAGGGAAGAGGGCATGGTTTCCCACTTCTAACGCCCTGACCAAGTCAGAGATTGACTTGGAAGTGGTGTCTTTAAAGGAGTTGCAACATAGGGACGAAAAGAAGTTGATATCTTAGTCAACTCCTCCACCTCCCCCTCCAATTGAAACGAAAGGAAGGGTTCTTTAGTCGATTGGGTTCCCTCTCAAAGAAATTGGTGAAGATCTGGAGTACCACTAATGGTTGGTATATTGCAATCGACGGGGAGTTGGACTGGCACAATTGCTCACCGTTAGCTGAAGTCTACCCATCCACTTTTTTCAAAGTTATCTAGTCACAAACTTTTGTAAAGTCTCTCTGGATGCTTGAGTGACCCGAGCTTTATAATAAGACCGACTGCTATCATTTCAAGGTGTGAGATGCTTCCCACCTCTAGTTGATAGTGCAAGATCGAGCAGAGATGAAGTGTGTCGCCACCACAGAAAGGGTTGAGACCTCGACCAAGCTTGCTAAGAAGGCCAAGCAAGCAATGATCAATAAGAAGAAGCTGGAAGTGGCGGAGGAGGAGATCGCCGATCTGTGGGATCTTTTGTGAACCACCAAGCAAAAGAACCAAGAGCGAAAGGAAAAAATAGCAACAATGAAGACCGAGGAGTTCTTCAAGGTGTTGCCCTCTCATCCATGGCAGGAAATGATTCTAAGTAGCTTCTAGTCGGAAACTTCATGACGATCAATTGGTTTATCCAGTTGAGCATGATTGATTTGAAGTTTGAAAAATTGGATGAATTTGGGTGACTCAGATGTTGAAGGTGACAAAGGTCCACCAATCAACTCTCTAAAACATAAATTTTCTAGAAAAGAAATTTTTAAAAATGCATTTATGTAAATGATATCTTTTGTACATAAAAGACTTTAATATTTTTCATTTTTAAATGAATGACGCTTCTCTGTTGTTTTTTGAATACCTCACTTTCCATTTATTATTTTACCTCTTTCATATTATTTAATATGATAACTGCATGATAATGGCCGTTGTTATTAATTGATGAGTCGAATCTTTTGTATGACAATATGTTGTTTTAGATACATCACAACCTAGCACAAGTCTTACAATGCATGCCACATTTCCTGGATCAGATTATCTTCTTGGTTGGTTAAACGACAAGACTCGCTGCTGGGGTGATTTGTATTGTATCCTTCACTGATATTATCGCTACATGGTGGAGAACTACCTCCAAGGCTTTATCCACATTGAACATTGAGATGACTTTTTAATGCTTGATGTTGTTAGTCATATTTTTTTGTTAGAACACTGATCAGATGTTTATGGCGTTGTCTTCGATAGTATTTATTATTTTTTATCAATCAGATGTCATTAGCATCTTTGTCAGTTTATCCTGTGATATTGTCAGCAGACTTACATCTTAGAATTTTTAAAGTTTCAGTTGTTTGATCAGATTGTTACCTTAGTCGGGCCACACCCTTCATGAAGCTTCTTGCTAATTGGTAGGAAACCGTCGAGATACGCTAATAGGGTAATTTGTGGCATATCCTTCATAGAGCTTGTTACTGCTAGGTAGAGAACCGCCTTAAGAGCTGTATCCAATTCAAGATTGGAGACCATGTTTTGCAATGTGGGAGCATTGTGGGATATTATACCAATCAAACCTCTTTGAGGTCACTTTTAGCATTGCTTCTTGGATTCAACTTCCCCAAGAATCAGTTGGACTTGGGAAAACATTAAAAGGACTATATATCATACCATAGAAATAAGTTTTGAGATTATACTCTCTTCATTTACTGTTGATAGCCGACCGATAGTTTTTTTGTACTTGCCTTCAAGATAAAGTCTGTAGAAAAATGGCATAAACAAAATTTTCAGCAAATTTTCAGGTTTAGATTTTTTGCTACATGAACTTATTGGGGTGCTCCCTTGAGTGCCTTCAAGATGTATTTCCCTTTGTTGGTGTCATTTTTCTTCTTGTTGTAGCATACTTCACGCTCATTGCACCTTTTAGGTTGTTAAATTCTAATTTATCCTATGAGGTATGCCCAAGGATTGAAGTGGTAGAAACCATTAGGGAAGAGTGGAGAGATATAGAGAAGGAGAAAGTAGGAAAGAACACACACATACTTGGTCTGTAGGAGCAAACTGAGCTATTCTCAAGCTATGTCACTCATTTTATAAATTGAAAAAAATTAAAGAAGGGGGAGAGTTTTCCTATAGAGTATGGATCTTGAGAGAAGAGCCAAAAAGGCCTAAAGAGACAAAATCCCTAATGCATGCTATGAACCCTATATTTATATGAGATAGAGGGCCAAAAGTGTAAACTTACATGTTTGCCCCTATTTTAGGGCATTATCGGATATTCTTGACTTTTAGCATGCCTGTGCTTTTTCATACTTATAACTAATTTTGGAACCTGTTTCATATGGATGTCAGTTAACCTTCGCTCTGGAAAGTTGGTCGATTTTTTTCTGGGGACTGGTGGGCCTTCGTTCTGGGAAACTGGTCGACTTTGAGTGTGATAACGGGTTGGCCTTAGGGTAGCCAGTCGGCTTGACTTATTGTTATTTCTTGGTTATATGTAGAGTTCTTTAGGGGATCTTTAGGGAGTTGTTGAGAGAGTTTCACATTGGTACAGTGTTAACTTTTGTTCGGTTGTTGGCATGGATGCATGTCTCTTGTTGGCTTGGGTGGCCTTTTAGTCGTCGGGCTGACAGTCATTCGGTCGGTCGTCAGCCTTTCAATCAGTTGGTGGTCTTCAACCGGTTGATTTCATTATGTTTTGAAACTTCTTATCTGCAATTTGGAGTGTAAGATTATCTCACGATTTGTGTTGACCATTTTTTATTGTATAAGGTGATTTTTTGAACTATCAAACCGATGCATTTACACATAGTCGATCAAACTATTGAGAATTTTATGAATATGAAAAATATGGGTTGGGGTTTTATCATAAATTAGATATTTGAGTGAGAATTTGAAAAATGGATGAAAGAGGGTGTTTGATTTGTAAATGATATTGTTTAAACTATTCTGTATGTAAATGACAAGTATTGTATTAAAATAATCTTAAACTGTTGACAGAGTAATTAATTTCAAATACTTTATATAAAAACTGTTGAGATTGTATACTAAATGTGGAAAAAATATATAACACTTTCATCGATGTCATCCCCTGAGGTAATTTTCTGTTTATGGCGCTTGTACATATTGTCCCAGCCCAGCCCATTCTACCACATAGGTCCATACATTGCCAGTTTAAAGGACGCAGGATGTATGCTGGAACGTGAACGGCCCACGGAAAAGAAAAAAATACTTCATTTTTTTAAGATAGATTTACATACATACAACTCAATTCCAATGTATTCATATATCCAAGACCTAAATTTTAATTTTTACATATATCATAATATCTCTTGATGAAAAATGTGTATTTCACTTTTTTAAGTTAAAATGATGGTATTTTTTAAATGATATGAATAATTTGGGTGATATAGATATTAAAAACAAAATTTAAATCACATATAAGCAAATAAATAATAATTCGGTGGTATGTATGTCGATATGCCATCAACAAATTTCCATTATCCAACACGAATTTTGTGGCAAGACACGAATCTCAGAGCATTTTTTTAAGCAAGAAATATTCAAATTACAATCAAGTCATTCAAAACTCTGATTTCTGCAAGCTTATATTCAAACTGATCGGCTCAAAGGAGCATACCCAACCGTGCCAAAATTAGTCTAATTCGAGTCAAATCAAGCCCACATCAAGCTCCACAGCAAGCTATAAAACCACTTTTAATAACTTTCTGGACATAATTGGAGGGTGAAATAGATTTTAAATTTGTCATTCTTATAGTCACATTGAGCTTCTCGACAAGATGAATCCAATGAGCTCAATATTGATCAATTATGACATAATTAAGACACTTAAATACACATAATTAAAACACTTAAAGTTTTGAGGAGGGAGGGGGGGATGAAAAATTTTATAAAATGAACTTAAAAGGTTAGTTGTTCTCAATTGTATTTCAAATAAATTTGATTTTGATTTGAAAAATGATTATGTATATGAAGTTATATTAGGAAAGTAAAATTTAGATTTTATAAATGAGTAAGAGAATTTAGTTAAAATTTAACGAAATGAAGAAAAACTTGAGGTTAAAATTTTTTTAGTGTGGAAAATGCTAAGAATTGTGTAACTATCTTTTGCAGGAAAAATTGTATTTTTAAAAAATTTAGAAATTTAGATCTTTTATTTTGAAAACTTAAATTTCTTTTATTAAAATCAATTTTCAAAACTATTATTATGTTTTTAAGTGAAAGAAAAATATCAACTCTTTGCTTGAGTAAATGAAGAACATAATTTAAAACAATTAAAGATTTACCCATATATAGTAATCATTACCTGAAAAAAAAATGAAAAGAAAAAGAAAAAGAAAAAGAAAAAGGAAAAGAAAAAGAAAAAAAAAATGAAAAATGGAGGAGAAGTTTGAGAATTGGTATCTAATCAAAAATCGGTTATACATCTGACCTTTTTAAAGTATATAACTTGAAAAACTCATAAGCTTAAGAATATAATATAGTGAGTAAAATTATGCTTAAAATTTTTTTTTAAGTAGACATGATAAAATGTCTAAATTCTATATTTGGAAAATCTACAATATTTTTGAATTAGATAGGAACTCATATTTTCATATTTCTTAAAATTAAAATTTTCTAAACTTTAAGTTGGTCTCATTTACTAATAGTTTTTTCTAAATTGGACTACTATATTTTCACATCAAAATTTTGGCAATTTCTAAAGAAACTCATATATATTATCTACTTATGTTGGTTTTTAAAGATTGAAAGGTTACTTGAGGACAAGTAACATCTTAAGTTTGGGGGATTTTGACACATTTAAAATGAAGAGAAGAGTGAGGAGGTGAAAGAGCAGGTGAGTGATGCCCGTCGGCACGACGGGTCACTGACATTGGGTTCAAAGGTAGGAATAACTGCAATGGTGGGAACTCACATGGGTAGGTTTGGATAAAAGAGATGGGAGAGTCGCAGGGCTTGTAGAGAAGGAGGTGGTTGTTGTCTCGATCTGAATGAAAGAAGAGATCAGAATGCCATCTGAACGGCGGAACGGAGGCGAGGAACCGCGATCTCAAAATTGTGGAAAAGAAAGTTGTGGTAGACATGATTTCAATGAAATTTATCCGTCAAATGATATATCGATGTTCTCGAACTATATCTATAATGAAACAGAGATCAAACACATGCTCAAACAAGGCCGTGTGGTGGATTTGTAAAAAATATGTTAATTTCAGTTTTATGAAATTTGTATATGATAAATTTTGTAGTTATTTCCTCACAAGAATTTAACTTCTAAGGAGCTATCTGACAATGTATTTCACCAGATTTATGCAAGATTTAAGCAAAATCCCACTAGATGGTCAAATTGAGCAAAATATAACCCGTGATTCCGTAAATCCAAATTCTGCAGATTTCGGTTGTAAATCCTTAATCCTATGAATCGATGGTTTGAACTTCGTTGAGTTTAAGATTTAAGTTCACAGACTTTCGATTGTCTCCACCGGCCATAACTACTTCCTAAATCCTCACTTAAATTATGAAACAGTTCTATTAGATTTATGAGATTCGGTAAATCCTTGCCACACAATTTTTCAGCTTTAATCCATTCAAAATTTAAAAAATTTGAATTTTCAACATTTTTTAAATCTTAATAATTGGGAGACAGCCCCTAAGTGATATCAATGAAAGTATTTTGTTAAACATAAAATAATAATAGATTTGCCACCATATGGTACAAGATGGGAGGATAAGGGCGCCTCACCCTCACCAATCTCATCTTCCACATGCATGTTCAATAAGATGCATGTGAAGATGCATGTGTGTGCGTGTGCACGTAGGTGCATGCATGACATGAATCAATTTTATGTTTTGCTTTTATTTATGCATGTGTTATCAAAAAGTGCTACTGGAAAAGCATAAGTATGTTGGACAATCTACTATGTTGCAGTTGTTTCTGACGAAAAAAATTCTTTTGCCCTTATTGATATAATTTATTTGAACAACTGTAGTTTTCAAAATATTTATAGTAGAACAAAAATCCAACCATACAAAAAACACTTGAGTCCAAAATTCTCCAATAAATAAATTGCGGACAGTCATTTCATGCATATATCCACAATAATAAGAACCGCAAACATAATCAGCAAGGCTATAATGATGTTCTTCTGTATATTTGGACGATCAATCTTCAGCATAATTTTATTCCACAACACCATCTCTCCTCACCTTATCACTCCTTGAAGCAAACTCTTTCATATCATCTGCAAACAAAATATATGCAATCTTTTCGGGCCCTGTTTCTGAGATAACAATAAAATCTCCTCCAATAAGCACATTGTCTTCTTAATGTGTAGTCAGAACATTGTATACCACAGTGATAGTACAAAGCTCTCTATTGCAATTATAATATATTATGACTTTAGTTGGCAAAATAAACTTGATATGTAATAGAATAACAAAAAATATATTTGGTTTTTTAATAAAAAATATAGAAGGAGCACAATAGCAAATAGTCAATATAAAATGTATATAAATATAGAAAGTAGACATCTAAAAATCCGTAGTACAATTGAAATAGGCAACAACTACAAGAAGACAATATAAAATGCTTCATAAATATAATTGTTGAGTTCACCAAAGTCTCTGAAATCTTTTTTTCACTAGATCATATCCTTAACAGCTTCTTCTCCATATGTGTTGTACTCATTCATACTAAAGTCTTCATCAGGAAATGATTGTCTGACCGGATTTGAATGCTTATGCATGCATGCATGTTGGATTTTCATCTATGACCCTGAAATCAATATCGGCCAAAGATGGATGTGTTCAAGTATGTTGACAACACTTTGGGTGAAAGTTTTGGGTCTTTCATTTTGTGAGTAGGATCTAGCCTTATAACTTTCCTAATGACTATCTTAGCATCTTAAAAAATGGTACCCACCTTCTCCTTGGACAGTTCAACCAAATCTTTGTTCTCTATGTTAGTTTTATATATGATCAGTAATCTTTGTTACAAATATTAGAGATTACATAAGGGAACCCAAATAAAAATTCCTATAGGATTGTCTTTTGCATAATTTGCACATTCTTGCGCACAAACTTTGCAATTCAAATAGTTGACACGCTCGATTACCATAATTCGCATCGCCCGTGTTGTTATTTGTTGAAGACTTCAATAAATTTTTGAAACGATCGATCGCGAGCTGAAGTTTTGACGAGAATTGAATTTGATGCGTTTTCAACCTGACTGTTGACGAGGTTGCCCAGACGACCTTGTATGACGAAACAGACTGCGCTATTGTGTCTGGAGAGTCAATTTTACCTAGAGATGACACTCATTTTGATATGGTTATGTGCAGGGTCGAATTTGGGTAAAAATATTAACTTAAAATTAAAAAAATGTGTGAAATAAAAAAATTAAAAAAAAGAAAAGAAAAATCTTTCGCTCATGCCTCTTGCCACTTCTCGTTCGCAGGCTCCCACTGGCGAACTGATCTCCCCTCTTCTCCTTCGGTCGCATACGAGCTTCTGTAGCCTCCTCCTCAAGCCGCACACATGCACCCCATCCTCTATCGTGTTCCTTATTGTCTGCTGCCTTCTCATCGAGCCGCGCACTCTCCCAGTTTTTTCTCATGCGAAGAACCTTCCGATTAGCACGCATGTCAGCTACCCTCTCTCTCTTCCCGATCTCCTCCCTCTTCGCTTATAAAAGCACCACTTGGGGAAGGGTTGTTGCATCCTTGGTTGGTTGTTGTTAGATCGCTCCTAGCCGCGTGTGGTGGTCGAAGCTTTGATGTTCTTCCTCGCTGGTAAAAGGTGTGCCCCTAGTGTGTGTTACTTTGCTGCGTGTTCTATGTCAATTTAAATCCCCTGTAACAATGATAAAAACTTGACCTATCCTGAAATTACGCAGCAATTTAACTTTAAAAAATATAGCCAAAAACTTGACCCAATTTGTATTAAATATTTAATGTGCAAAATTTAAATGTTATATAAAATATATAAATTAGTTCACACTATAGGTTCTGCGCAAGTGCACGTATCGCTTAAAGTTATACATGGATTTCCTTAAAAACCCTAGTATCGATCCCACGAAGAAACGAGGTAAGAGGTCATTAGAGGACATTAATCAAATTCTAGTCTACTACTATTAGTCCTTAGTTTGGAAGGTCGATTTAAACGGTTTTCTAACAAGTACTCCTAAATGTAAGTTTTAAGTTTAAAACAACTAATAACTATTCCTAAATGAAAATATTAATTCTAAAGATAACCCTTTTTGGATAAATTTGAGATGTTAAAAATTGTTATTCTTATGTAATAAATTGGATAAGATAAAGGAATAGTTTAAATTTGTATTGTGCCAAATAGGAACAATTTTAATTCTCTACCCTTATTCAGTATTATAGAGAATTGCTAGCTAATCTCAGGTTTTGTCCCTAAATCCATGGTTAGGCTGGGAGGATATTGACTCTCACTTCAGAGCTCCTACTTCCCTTCCCTTGAAGGCTAACTGTAGCTTTAGTTCTTAAACACTAAGATCAATATATATATATCCCTGTTTATTTGCACTAAACCCCCATGAAATTCACCATGCATGGAATTTGAATGTGGTTCCACTTTGTTGAGAACTACACCGCCCTCTTGGGTCTTAATGCAATTACAATGAATTTTGACGCTACAACGGGACCTTATTGTAATATAAAGGAAGTGCAAATAAAAACAATCACATTTATAATAAAAACTTCTTCTAGCATGCATCCCAATATCCTAAACATGAATCATACTCATTGCAGAAGAAAATTAAAAGGAAAACAAAGACATAATCTTCTCATGCCACTATTTCTTAATAAAAAGAAAGAGTAAGAAAGATACATCACAAAACACAAAAAAACACAACGAAAAGCCTTTTTTAGTCAAAGCAAATCTACTAGATAAGTGTTTACAAAATCATAAGATAATGAAGAACACAATACTTAGTTTTTTTCCCTGGAATGAAAGATAAAAATCTCTCCCACAAAGTCTCCCGCTGATTCATGCAATGCTAGTACATTTCCTTACAAATTCTCTCAAAATCTCATCTTCAATCTCTCCAAAAAGTTAAAAATCTACATTTCTACTCCTATTATAAGATCTTTAAACATTCTCCATATCTTTTCACTCACACAAACACTTTTTCTGACATAAAACCACTTTATTATAGTTTAGGGATGAATTTCCAAAGAGACGCCTCAAGCAACCTTCCAAAAATCGTCCAAATTCAATGTATATGTGCAAATAACAGTCCCTGTTGCCGTTTTTGGGTGTTGTCGGTGTCGTTTCTCGTAGTTCTCTGGACTCTGTCGCCGTCGGCGCCCATTCTTGCGCCATTGGCGCCACCCTGCAGCAGCTCCACTGTTTTGCTGTGTTTCGCCCAATTTCAATTGTGTTGCATTCCTGACAGATAGACCTAAAAATAAGCATGAAAACAACATTTCTTTAAAGTGTAATTTTATTTAAAAATATGTGATAAGTGTAAATGAGATTAAGCATAGTAAGACATATCAGTGTTAAGTCAAAATTTTCTTTCTTGCTAATTTTTACTTCAAATTGCACCATTTTTGTTTCATTTTCTCCAAAAGTCTATTTCTTGTACATGAAACAAAAAATATGCAAAATATCTTTATTTAAAGTGTAATATCATTAAAATCATTAAAATTGAGCATAAATTATATATGAAAAAGTAGGTAATTTTTAGGCATATCAGTAAACGACCCTAGTCGGAATTTTTTTTACTCTCCCAAAGTCTGCATTCTCATTTCCCCCCTTTCTAAGATCATTTGAGAGGTAAAGATCTCTTCTCTTTCTTTCTCTAGTTGATGGAAGGCTTGATTTTATAAAGACTATCCTCTTTTAAGTCAATCGCATAGAGTTTCTTCTCCTTTATGTTTGTGTTGACTTTATGGATTACGAAGAAATATATATATTTTTTAAGAAGATTTGATGGTTTCATTTCATACTACTTATGATTCCTGAGCTTTGAGCCTGACACTTACATCTTTAAAATTACTTCAATGCCTAACTGTTATACCAGAACCAATCTTTGAAAATCATTTGGATGGGTGCCTTGAAGATTTGGGGGTTTCGAATATGGGTTGAATCGGTTCGTGTTGATATTAAAGTTTTTTGTTTTACTACTTTCTCGCGAGCATTTATGAGTTTAAATCATAGGGTTATTGAAGCATTTGTTTATTCTTGCAACTTTTTTTTACAAGAACTCATATTCACATATCAATTTTATTATCACCATGAAATAGAGGTGATAGTGCGGGATGCAGGCATTACTCGTATTCTTTGTTATCAATGATTGGGAATCCCCAAGTTAGTAAAAGCTTTTTTCCTGTCGTTACTCACATTAGCAGCTTCATTGTATCAGTGATTCTTTGAGAAATCAGCTGAAATGGTTCTTCTCTTAAAGACACCTTTGCTATTGAAACCATTATTTAGATATTGTTTGGTTTTGCATTTTCTTAAGCAGTCTTTATATAGTACCATGTATATTTTATGGATTATTATTGGCATTGCTAATGCTTTAATAATGGTTACAGGCTTCCGCATGCAAAGTATGCTTGTTAGGAAATATAGAAGGGCAAACATGGCACACAATCATTATATGATCACTTTTAACTCTTTTTATTCTGGGGCAAACATATACATGTGCAGATTTTCTGATTTTTATTAGTATTTAATATGTACTTCCTGACATAGAAATGAGACGAAAAAGAACACAAGCAAACACAGATCGTTTACGTGGTTCGATCCAACTGGATCTACGTCCACGGGAGGGAATCAATCAAATGTTTCACTAAGGCAAAAGAAATGGAGAATACATAGCTTATACATAGAGATGAGTCATCATCTTCCTTCTATGGACTCCCTCTCAAGCGACACCTTGATACAAGGTCTCAAGATGCTCTCCTCTTCTCCAGCTCTCTAGTTATTCTCTCCTCCTTTGTGGTAGCTTATGATCTCTTCCCTTGTTCACTCCTAAGCCTCATACCCTCTCTATTTATAGGAGCAAGAGAGTGGTAACTGGGAGGTAGGTGAGCGGTAGGTGAGATGTGTTAGGTGAGCGGTACCACATTACAAAAATGCCCTTTTACCTTAGTTCAATAATTGGGGGTCAAAATAACAATTCTCCACCTTGACCCTCAATTTAGAAGCTTTGAAGTAAAGATTCCCTCCACCTGGCTCCTGAGAGGCTCTCAACCCTTGCTTGAGGTTCCTAAGTCCAAACAGTACATGGACTTAGCAATCATGGTTCTTCCGATAAGAGGGTACAAACCCTTTTTCCTGACTCCTTGTATGACGACAAGAGGGCCTTTGGTTACTCTGATGCAGCCATTCTCTGCCTTAAACGAGCATCCGCTTGACTCCAGCGCACCTAATGAAATCAGATTTCTTTTGAGCTCTGGTACGTACCTGACATTTTTTAGTACTCGTTCAACTCCATCAAACATCCTTATCCTGATTGATCCACTTCCAACAACCCTGTGAGCTTTATTGCCTCCAGTAGAACAGACCCATCATTTCCCTGTTGCAGTGTCTCAAAAGTAGCATTTTCTCAAAACAGTCTTTGTGAGGACACATGTGGAAAGAGCACCCCGAGTCAAGGATCCACTCCTTGCTAAATTCAGATTCTGTGATTGTCAGAGCTTCAGCTGAATCATAGCTATCTGAGGCTACGCTTGCCTCTCCAGAATCTTTGGGCTTCTCCTAAAAACTTTTCTTTCTATCTGGACAGTTCCTTCTGAAGTGACCTTCCTTGTGGCAGTGATAACACTTGTTAGATCTCTTAGAAGACTGACTTCTGCCCTTCCTTCTGGAATTTGATCTGCTCTTATCACTTTTGAAGCCTTTCTTGCTCAATATTTCTCTAACTGTCAGACTATCTCCACTAATTTTCTCTTTCAAGTCGTGCTTCTTCTGGAGTTCTTTAGCTCTAATAAGAGATTGAACCTCCTCTAGAGTAATAGTTTGCACCCTTCCATAGAGCATCACATCCTTAAAATGCTTGTAGCTCTTGGGAATAGAGTTTAACAACAGTAGTGTCTTCTCCTCGTCGTCCATCTTGACATCGATGTTCTCGAGGTTATCGATGATCTTGTTGAACTCGTCAATTTGCTCTGAGACGGATTTGCCTTCATGCATTTTGAAGGAGTATAGGCGCTGCTTCAGAAAGAGCCTATTAGCCAGAGACTTTGTCAGGTTGAGTACCTCGAGTTTGGCCCAAAGTGCTTGAGCTGTTGTCTCCCTCGACACCTCCCTCAGAACTTTGCCGCCCAAGCTCAGGATTATTAAACTGTGGGCCTTGTCCAGCATGCCGATCTTCTCCTTCTCGGTCATGTCAGCCGCAATGTCGCCGACCCTTGCAAGGCTTCTGCAACACCGGCTGAACCAATAGAGCTCTCATCTTTACTCTCCATAGACCGAAATCATTATTCCCGTTGAATTTCTTGATGTCAAATTTGGCGGAACCCATTATTGTGGTTTGATCCCCACTAACGTCTGAAATCCACTCCACTGAGCGCCTACTGCATTCTGAGAGCTGTCGCGGCGTGTGCTAGCTATCGCGGTAATCCTCCTCCTTCGCGAGATCTGCCCCTTCGCTGAGCGAACTACCCGCCTTCCTCTGCTCCTTCGCGGACAGTTCCTCCTCCGTCTCGCCGAACCGCACAACCTGCGGTGCTAATCCAGTCGATCAAAGCTTCCACTGCTTACCGAATCTGTCGCGCGCGTTGGCTGCCTGCGACGCGATCCGCTTGCTCTTCTGTTCGTGAATGTCGAACTCCTCTTCTTCGTCGCTGGCCGGGAACACCTTTACTCGGACACCTCTAGCCAAGAAGTATGGATCTTCCCACAGACGACGTCAATTGTTGTGAGATATGTACTTCCTTGCATAGAAATGAGACGCAAAGAACACAAACAAACACAGATCGTTTACGTGGTTCGATCCAGCTGGATCTACGTTCACGGGAGGGAATCAATCAAATGTTTCACTAATGCAAAAGAAATGGAGAATACATAGCTTATACATAGAGATGAGCCTTCATCTTCCTTCTATGGTCTCCCTCTCAAGCGACACCTTGATACAAGGTCTCAAGATGCTCTCATCTTCTCTAGCTCTCTAGCTATTCTCTCCTCTTTTGTGGTGACTTAAGATCTCTTCCCTTGTTCACTCCTAAGCCTCACACCCTTTCTATTTATAGGTGCAAGAGAGTGGTAAGTGGGAGGTAGGTGAGCGGTAGGTGAGCGGTAGGTGAACGTGAACGGTAGGTGAGCGGTATCACATTACAAAAATGTCATTTTACCTTAGTTCAATAATTGAGGGTCAAAATAACAGTACTCTTATCCTAACACTTCAAATCTTTAAATATTTATACGCTTAACACCTAAATCTAAATACATGATACTTACAGGTTTTTGCATGCTAAATATATTTGCATACTTGATACTTGATAAAAAAACTTGTAATTTTCGGATTTTTAAAATATTTACAAATATAGCACCCGAACTTTGAAAGTTGTAGATTTTCTTTTTACTCATCAAGTATTTACATATCTAACACCTACACTTCAGAATTTACATACATGTCACTCTGTTCTTAGGTATTTATTTACCCAACGTTTAATATTTCCATTTCTAGCATATGTACTGCTATGCTTGGTAGCCATTAAATGGGGAAATATGTGAAAGCTAGATCTATAAGAGTTCAGTGGCATAAATCTAAAACATGAGATTTAGGTGTTAAAAATGTAAATTCGTGAGAATTGAATGGTGTGCATATATTCTTGCTTGGATAGAAGTGCCGGAGCTTTACTCGTCTCTACAAGCCTTTAACTCCAATTTTATAATTGCAATGCAATAGGGTGTTAGGGGTCGGTCTTGTAGCACGTGCATTATAGGGGGGAAATGCCCTTGCTTGGGGAAAACAATAATTGAAGATTTTTTTTTTTTATCATGAGTTTCATTTTGGAGATATGAAGCTGTTGCGGTTTCAAAAAATTGAAAAAACTTCAAAAGCTTAGTTCTTTCGAAAATGTGAAATGTTTTGTGGCTTCGTGTTCGAATATCTAAAATGTTTACATTTTTGGAACTTTGATCGAGCGTATTTCTGGGAAAGTTTGAAAGCCCAATGGTTTTGATTTATGAAAGGTTTTGGAGCTTAAAATGTTACCGTTTTAAAAAAAATTACATGTCCTTTGTTTGATTCGTGAAATTTGGAGGTTTTGGAACCTCGTTTTGGGAAGCATAAAATTGATGTGAATCGGATTCATGAAAAGTTTGGAGACTCGCAAACTATTATTTGGGAAAAGTTTGGTATTAATTTATGAAAGATTTGGATGACGTGAATGCAACATTCGAGTTTAGGCTTGGGTGTGTAAATGTCTCAGTGTTGTGGGGCTATGCATGTAATCAACTCGGACTCCTTGTTGTTTCGGCTTGCTTAATATGCGGTTTGCAAATGATACATTTTGGATTGATTCATTTGCAGAACTGGAGGAAATGATACCCTTTTGGGTTGATTCAAGGATCATTGGGTCGTTTTTTTGTCACTTTTAGTCGATCATTTTAAACACGATTTTTGACGATCAATCCACCTTTCACCTCTTCTCTCTTTCAGGTGAATTGATCCCTCCTCTCTCTCAACCCATTTTTCTTCTTTTCTTCTTTGCTTCTTAGTTTGATTTAGGTGCTTATGTCTAAAGCATAAGCACAAATATATAGTTATCGCTATATATAAATCATCAAGCAAGGCTATAAGTTGGACGATTCATTTTGGGGTTGGGCCTTGGTGATAAGACATTCGGTGGTAGAGCGAAATAATATTTCATCATACAAAATTGGGACCCAATCCAGGAGCCCGGTGAAATGTATGATGACAATATTATTCACTGACACCATACTAGCAAGACACCCTTGCCCTCTTAGGTTGTTGGCATTTCTAGCCCGACGGTGCGATTGAGTTGTGGACAATCATATTTTTATAAAAACGATAAAAATATATACGATAAGAACATATATGTTGTTTTCAAAAGTATTTTGAATACCAAAATTGATACTACTTTTCTTGTATGTGTGAAACATATATGCATGCCAAAATATAAATTTTAAGTAATATAATTTGATTGTCCACTTGTCAATCACCGGTACTGGGTTACGGAGTACCCTCCTAAGTTGGTATAGTATGACACATTTCTAGTTGAATGTCGGGTTCTATACATACGGGAGACCGATGTTGTCTTCGGAGTCCCTCGAGAATATCTAAATCTGAGCCCACCCGAACCTGAAGGCTTATAGTCCACTTCGGTTTTTTTTTTTCACTTGTTATTTTCTTCGAGGGTTTCCTGTGTCTTATTGCAGTTCTCTTTGAGCTTATTTTGTGAGTCACTTGAGTTTTATTCGATAAGTTATGAAGCGGGGAGCCCCCCCAGGGCAAAATGTTAATTTTGGATTTTATTGCCTTAATTAAATTTTAAGATTAATCAAAGGGTAAATGGGTAATATTGATCATAACAAACTTTTCGGACAATTGAAACATAATGGGTTAAAAGGTAGAAACAAATTTATCACCTTTTCATGATAAGGGTAAAATTGTAATTTTGATGATCATCATAACTTGGAAGTCAATTCAATATGATGATCCTAAAATAATGGGCTTATGCTATGGAGATAGTAATTCACCCATCTTAAATCTCATCGATTGGTGGTTACATACTAAGTCTGATATTAATGAGAATTGAAATCTCATATTGTTTAATATTTAATTATCTTGAATTTACTTTCAAAATTGAAATTGAAAAGAGGTTTAATAATGAATTAGGGTTGTTATGTGAGTTTGCTTAATTGGGATTAGACAAAAATGAACATAATTAATAAATACTTTCAAATACTTTGTGACTTACTTTAATTTGAGGTATTAAAGATCCTTAATGACTTTGGATTTTCCCTTTGGGATACAACTCATGTAACTGTCAAATGAACTGTTAAGTGACTATCCAACTTTCTTTATTTCTTGGGATAGTTGAAATGTCAATGTTCACTGAGTAATGTGGTAATTTTAACTCAACCTTGGGATGATTAAAAGAACAATAAGATAAGGTCAAAATGAACTCAAAACGTTTCAAGAGGTTTTAAAACAGTTCAGGGTCATTCCCTGAACACTTTGAACCCTCGTGGATATTTTGAAGGACAAATCGAACTTATTGTATTTTGTTCTAGAAAGTCATCCATTAAAACCTTTCGAGACGTTCTGTGTCATAACTTAGAGTTTGTTAGATGCACCTTCAACTATTCTTGTTGCAGTTTCCTGCATACATATACGAATATTGTGATAGCTAATCTTTCAGTGGAAATGCCAAGAAAATGTCAGGTATGCATTTACAGTTATTTAATTTCTGCAAAATACTATAAACTGTTTGGTTGAGTACTTTCCTTTACCGGAAAAACAAAACAACTTTTTCAAAAATTAATTAACATTTTCAAAAATCTAAAGAAAATTGTTTCAAAGGGAATCATAAATCCTTTGAAATGTCACTAAACATAAAATGCTCTTTTGAATTTACGGGAGTCCCTCGGAGGAGGTAACCCAATGTTGCTAATGAGATCTCCCCGGTTTAAATGGGTTTCACAACTCGTTTAAGTAAAATAAATTCAAAAGAAAATAGTAATACTGGAACGAGGGAATTGTGGGATTCTAATCGATATTGCTCTAATCAACTTTAACCTTTTCCCCCATAATATTTAAATAACCTTAAGAAATATTTGATTTGACATCATAACTTGACACGTTAAAAAACTTGACCTCTAAATCTGATACTTCTCTCAATCTCTACAATTTGACACTTCTAAAACTTAAACTTGCTACGACGAGAACTTGGAGCTAGCATTATGAGCAGCACGGCCATCTTCAACAGCAAGACATGTCTACACCAGCTAAATCATTCCTTAGAATTAAAACAACAAGTCATAGGATTTCAAGGTCGTCTGCTTAGTGCAACATAAATTCTCAACTTATCTTTAGGCCTTTGTATAGTCTTATCACACAATATAAGCCCTAACTTGTTTTAGGATTCTGAGGTTGTCATTCGTCACGACCTAAATCCTCACATCTTCCAAACTGTTTATGGGATTTATGGGATTGTTTCACAAAACCTTAAGTCATAATTAATAAAATTGACATGATGAAACATTTAAATATTTCTCCTCTAAATTGAAACCAAACTGTATGATAACTTGGGAAGTCACCGAGGTTCTCCACAGTATCTGTGACATCCTCTAGTTCTTCTTTCTTTGGATTCTAAAAAATAAATGTTTCAAATTTGAGTTGTTCCCCTTTCACACATTTTTGTCCGATCTTTTAAAAAATCTTATCTTTTGAACTCCTTGAAGACAATATCTCCTGATTTTTATTGAAAGTTTTCTTAGGTGACTTCGGTTATCTAAGATATAATTAACTATAAGAGCTTATCTTTATAGGAAACTTTTACAGACCGAGTTTAATATAAACCCTATTTAATTTTTTATATTAAATAGGGGAACTTGTCGACTTATAATAAAATGTTTTGCATACCAAACATATGTCATATATTTCTTAGTTTATTTGATTGAGTCTCACTATTAAGCCATATATTTATCTTTCAAGATAGATACACAGCTTAAGGTATAGTGCTCTTTTATTTAAACTATTAAAGGTATGAGATCAGTTTGATTTCATATTTTTCTAAACTATATATATGTATGTATGTATGTATATATATATATATATGCATATATATAT
>NW_018164505.1:134664-146912 GCF_001263595.1 Phalaenopsis equestris | reverse complement strand
TATATATATATATATATATATATATTAAATGCCCCTTCAAAACGGGTGACGGAATTTCAATTCCGACGACTGACAATTTCCACAGGGACGCCTAAAATTGTGTCGATAAAGCAAAATTGTGTAGTGTTGTTGTAGCAACAACAATAATGACCTATTTTTTGAATAAATATGTTGGCATATCTTAGAGCATAACCCATTTTTTCTTTCATATATTGAATGCTCTCTTGATAATACTTTGTAATGATGAGTGTCTTTTATTAAAGAATTCATTCCACTCTCTAATCACTTGGTTGTTGCACTCAAAATCAGGAACGTATCAAGGAATAACTTTAAGAAACCTTGTTGTAATGGATATCTCATATCGATGAGATAATAATTACTTTAATGATAACATTATTACTACATTTCCTCAAATCAAATGCTTCATATACATTCTTGAATTTACTAACATGGAGGAAGCATTGGAAATTTGGATTCACGTCGTCGAGTTGCAATTTTGAATATTTGACTATCATTAACACTCACTTCAAAGTGTTAAGATATTGTGTGTAGCAGCTCCATATTATCTGATATATGCAATATTCTCATCATTACCAATATATGCAGGACATGTGTGCTATCAATTTCACTAATACAATTCTATTTAAAAGTTCATTAGACCATTATTTTTTTGTTGTAAAATAGTAATGTCAAAACAATTAGAAATACTAATACACTGAAGAAAGACATGTATCTTGTATCTCTATGGAGTTC
This sequence comes from Phalaenopsis equestris, assembly GCF_001263595.1. Classification (NCBI taxonomy): domain Eukaryota; kingdom Viridiplantae; phylum Streptophyta; class Magnoliopsida; order Asparagales; family Orchidaceae; genus Phalaenopsis; species Phalaenopsis equestris. Next base: position 146,159 of record NW_018164505.1, on the reverse strand, counting down.
TCTCGGTATTGGCATAAAAGGAAGTTATATGAGTTTCACAATGTTTGCTGATAATTTCACCAAAAAAATTCCCCAATATTGAAATATATGTTAATCGTCTCTATGGAGTACTAAAATCACTCAGAAGAATCACAAATGGATCATTGTGTGCATAATATAGTGTGATGGCTAGAACTTCCTTGGATGTAAAGTGCGATGATCTTTGCAAAACATAATTAGTTTTCAATTTATCCAAAAAATCCCAAAAAAATATTTTTGATGTTCGAAACATGCTATGAATTTTACTTAGATGAGATTCGAGTAGCTCTCCAATCCACATGTCACCCTCAAATGACGATGACACAACATATTTATACAGAGCGTACTCTAATAGTACACATTAATAAGATATACCTTATGGTCAGAATCGTTGCTCGTTCAACTATCCCTATAATTTTCTCTTTATCTGATGGGTCCATCTGAATATTGTATGCATGTTAAAATATATAAAAAAGAGCAAATTATGCTAGAAATTAAAAAAAATGTTGAATTGAATAATAATAATAATAATAATAATAATAATAATAATAATAATAATAATAATATAAATACTTGTTGACATCATATTTATGACGTCTGTCTCCCTCTCTAAAGCCTGGAATTTAGCCATCAGACTTCCCTACTGACTCTCCAAGAAGATTTCTTTTGTAACCCACACCACTTAGAAATTCAAACCACGTCATGACTCCTTGTACTCTCATGTGTATGGTTTTGAATTCTCAACATTTGGAACTCAGTTAGAGTTCCTATAAGATGGAAGTGCCTTAGGCAACCTTCTGACCCTAGATACTTAGGTTTTCTGAGTACTTTGCACTTTCACTTCAAAATTCTTTGGATAACTCTTTCTTTAGTTCATAAAAAACACATTGAGTATGAGGCTTATTTTGGACCAAAAATATGGTCTGTCCTTAGAGAAAAAATACTAAATAAATTTCAAAATTCTAAATTTAAAATTTTAAAAATTATGAAAAATTTTATCAAAAAAATAAGGTCCTAAAATCAATTAATCAAATCCATTAATTTTCAATAAAATTAAACCCAAAAAAATTTAACTTATTAAAATTGGTTAAAATTGACTCATTAAAATCCATTCTAATTAAGGGTCTGTTTCTGATAATCTGCAGATTATCAAAATAATCGGTCTTGCTGTTTGGGACAGCTTATTCATAATAGCTTATTGGTGGTTAAATGACATTTATGCCCGTCTGATAAAACTGTTTGGGGTAGCTTATTCAGAATAGCTTATTGGTAGAACAAAAGCATATAGTGCAGAAATATACGTTCATCACAGATCAGTTCTAAAAGATGTCATACAGTTCTCACACCCTCATGAGTACCAAGAGAACTAAAAAAAGTAAAAATATAAGTACAATTACAATGAGAAATAATAAAATATTTAATTTCAGACTCTGACTACGCTTGTCCTCATCTGCACTGTCAACCTGAGAAAATATTGGATTCTTATGATTGCTGGCAATGTAATATGAGGGATTGTCAGCCCACTGAAAGAAGTCGCAACGAGCAGAAACACCCTTGGCACAACTGTAGAACCGCCTCCCAAAGCTATGAGACTGACGCGACGTAAGCAACTGAGCCGGTAGACCACAATAACATAAAATATATATGTCTGTAATTGATATCCTAGAAGTCATGTTTCTATAACTGTGAAAAAAAAAAGAAAAAAAAATATTGTCAGTACTTATCCAAAAAAAAGACATTCAAAATTAACGTACAAACAGAAAAAAGACTCGTTGGACTTGTTGCCATATATAACATCTGTTATAGACTCCCTCAGAGCAGTCATCTCGACTGCACCCTCACCGTCCTGAGTTTCATATTCAGTAAACTTCATCTCATTATTAGCTAGAGATCTTGAAGGTTCTAGGGAGTCAATAATTGGATCATCATTAGCAATATTGAAGTCTGTGTCTGAATGTGAGGGATGTCGTCAGATGAAGTTGTGAAGTGTCATAGTGGCCACCACAATATGCACCTGTTTAGGAAATGAATACGAGGGCATAACACGTAGGATAACTCATTTTTTCTTTCACACTCCAAATGTTCTTTCAATAACCCCCGTAAAGAGGAGTGTCACTTGTTAAACTTTTCTTTTTTGCCACGAATTGTGCCACTTGCTCGCTCAAAATTAGGAATATGGTATCTTGTGTCTAGATAGGGCCTCAGGTAGCCCCGTAGCATCGGATACCCAACATCTACCAAATAATATTTTCCTGTTATGAAAATAATATTAATTAAAAATAATTAATGTAATTAACAATATGTTTAATTAAGATGAACAAAACTAGAGGTGGGTGAAGGAAACACTGTGTTCTATTCCTAGTTGCAAAGGAAAAAAAGCGATTGTCATGTGCACTTCCTTCCCACCCCGCCAGTACAAATGTGAAACACATGTTGAAGTCACACACTGCCATCACATTTTGGGTAGTTTTACCACTTCGACCAATATACACGATCCTTTCATGACTTGGTAGTCGGGCATCGACATGCGTACCATCGATTGCTCCGATGCAGTTCTGTAATTCATGGTTAGCAATTCCACAGGTATTGAAGTTATTTTAACAAACTAATTAAATTTAATTTGAAATACGACATGTAATGGGAATCATTTGCAATTTATTCAGGAGTAGTTGCAAACGATGGATCAGATGGCTTAACGTTTTGAGTTGCTAGGCTCACAAGTGCTTGTATACATTTGTAGAAGTATCGATTAATCGTTTCCGAGGAATGTTGAAATCGCTCCATAGCTCCTCTAACTGATTCATTCTGTGATAGAATATATAATGTTATAGCCAATACCTTTCTCATGGTTGTTCTAGAAGAACCTTGCAGGTCGTGATTACAACATAAGTCATGTAGAAGATCAATAAAGATGGGTGCGCTCATTCGAAAAATGTTGTTGAACCTTACTGGACGTCCATCAAGCATCTCACCCACTCATTTTTCCCCAACATATGAGGACGTCATGCGTGGTATCCATCTAATGCTGGAGCGGTAATATTCCAACAATAATATTGTTATTATTGAAGCCCACGCCATTCTTTTACGACGTTCTCATAGTGGATCCATCATGAGGTTATAAATTCATTAGGATGAAATAATTTAGGAGTAAATGACATAAATGAAATACATCTAGCGAAGAAATAATCTGGAAAATTACATAAATGGAATACATAACATCTATAAATTCCAAGCATCATGAAATGAAGTGCATCAAATGAAATAAAAATTATCCGGAAATAAAGTACATCAAATGAAATACAATCTCATTCTTATACTAAAACACGTAAGTATTCAAGGCGCAGCTCGGGCCGTATGACCATGAGCATTTGCCTATGAGTAGGGTCCTCCAGTTTTTTTACACATTTAGCCTGAAAGCGTATATCTGCAGTCTCCTATGGAATAGTTTTATAATGGCAACGTAGTCCCAGATGGTGATGTCAGGGGGGTGGTGCTAAAAAAGCTGCAATTAGTTCATGAAATGAGCTTTTCAAGAAACAATTCTTCTCTTTTGTCCTCTTGCCAAACCAAGGCCCCTTGGAAATTATACTAGACTCTCCAATATCCTTTTGGTGAATACTTGCCACTTCTTCATCAGTCTGACCTGTTCAGATGGCAATTCATCTGGTATTCCTAAAAATTTCATTTCACTTGGGTTGAATGAATTCTTTACAGTCGCCACGACTCCCTTGAACATTATGTCAAGTTTTTCCTCGAATTCAGGGTCAATTCTGCAATGCCTATATTTTCTTGCAGTTGGCATTGCCTGGAATATAAAACATTTATTAGAGGAGTTTAGGCATTAACTAAAAACTATTGAAATTAATAAAAGACATTTGTATTTATTACCTCCAATCTTTCAGCCTACTATTAATCTGGAGCATCGATCTTTCGTTTAACAGGATCCCACCCCAATCCGGCAGAGCCACATTTCAGCTCTTTCCATATTTTCCATTCTTTCTTTAATCGGTCCCATTTGTTTTTTAATTTAAGTCTGTCGTAATCTCTTCCAGTCAGTTCTTTGAACCTCGCACACATATTTTGCCAACCCTCTTTATTAAAATACGTTGTAGGTCTGTTCCCCATCTCAATTTCTTTTATACATAGATCACAAAAGATATTGGTCACTTCTTTATCCCACAATGCAGAGGGAGCCCTTCAGACGTCTTAGCCATTGTGGAACTAAAAGAAGAATTGCAACTCAACAGGCACAATAAAATTATCTAAATTAACCAACAATTGTTAAAAGATATGCTAAAAAAGAATCAACACCCACAAAATGAAAAGACCAACCTGCTATGAAAAATTATACAATGCATAACATAATATTTTTGTTTCAATGCAAACCTCCCAAAGCCACATTTTTTCGGTTCAATGTAAACAACTGATATCGAGCAGTTGTACCTATATAGGTTCAATGCAAACCTCCCAAAGCCACAATGCTTCACATAGGCATCACATCGGCATCACATAGGCAAACCCAACAATGCATCACATAGGCATAACATAGCCACATTTTTTCTATTTGCTAAATGCATCAAAGCTTCAAACAATGATATCGAACAGTTGTACCTACAATGCTTCAACGCCACATTTTTTCTATTTGCTAAATGTATCACATAGGCATAACATAGGCAAACTCCTACAATTTGCTAAATGAAAAGGCCACATTTGCTAAATCCTATAATGCATCCCATAGGCATAACATAGGAACCGAATAGTAGCCTACAAATAATACCATAAGAAGAAAGAATCGGGTAGCTTGAATAAAAGTCTGAAATCACAATAACAAGTTCATCTCGTTAGCTAAAAAAGATGGACCTAGAATCAAATTCTTTAAACTGCTAAAGATTAAAAAAATGCAAATCAAGTTTAACTGTAATGAAAAAGGAAAAAATAATATCATCGAAAAAGTTCTCAACTCTTTCCTCCTCTGCATACTTTTTCTTCTTACAATTTGCATATTTCAAAAAAAATCTAGAAGGAATCACGGGCGAGAGATGTCGTGAAGCATACCTGCAGCGCGGGTAATGAACTCGATCGGAGATCTAGGTACGCGAGCGAGGGTCGATCCGATCTGCAGAGGAACATAGAGAGGAGCGTCGATCTGATCTGCAGAAGAGCTTCGATCTGATCTGCTGGCGCGAGCGAACAACAGAGAAGCGTCGATCGACAACAGGTGAGAGCGTCGGCAAGAGCGAAGCGAGAGGGTTATGGTAGGCGAGTAGTCGTTCGTGAGATTTAGGGCCATCGCGGGATCGAGGGTTGTGGGGTAATAATCCCACCCTGAACGCCGAATGCGGGGAGCTAGGAGCGTCGAAGGAGCGAGCAGAGTTATATACAAGTATTAATGTTGCGTTCCCCGACCGCAAGACCCAACGCCCGAACAAACAACAACACGGCGTTACGAAAATGCCGGACACGGAAAAGAAGCTGCGCCAAACAGGCCCTAAATCACTAAGCCCATTAAAATCAAATTAAAAAAAAAAAAAAAGAAGGCCAAAGCCCAACATAAAAGCTCTCGTCATTTTATTAATTTATAATTTACATTATAAAAACCATAATAAAGTCACTAAATGACAATCCTACTTTTAATAATTTTAATTGTAATTATCCCACCTCAATGATAAATCACATCAAGGCCCATACTTTCCTCTCATGATAATAATGATAATATTGATAATAATAATCATAATAAAATATAAGAATAATTATAATAAATCACAACCGAAACTCTCTCATTTTTATTCTCGCTACCCTCCGCCAAGACCAAGAAAAAATATTACCTCATAAGTACTTATGCATCAGTACGTCAATGATGGGGTGTCACGTATGTAATGGTCCCACCGTGACGTCACGTGACACCTCATCATTAGAGTACTAATGCATCAGTGCTCCTGAGATAATATTTTTTCCAAGACCAAGCCACACCTCCCCTTCATCCCACCGGCGAACCTCCTTCCGATGATCTCTTCCTCCCACGCGAAGCATCCCTATCAACCTTGTCGCAATCCAGCCCTCAACTCCTCCACACATCGCAGCAATCCCTCGCCGTACATCCCGTCTCTTCTTTCCGACAATCTCAAAATAGTGGTATATGTTACATAATATTAAAGATGTGGGTGGCATAAATGTGTAAAAAAAAAAAAAGTTAAGTTTAGGTGTTAGATATGAAAATACATAATAATTGGATGATGTTTAGATTTTATCTCATCCATATTTGCTCTTTGGTAACGCTTATATTTAACACATTCAAACAGCAAAAGCCTCCGGGTGCAAATGTTGATTGGGAAGGATTTTTAAGGCAGATTAGTTATAAATATATATTACAAATTAATCTAAAATATCAAGTTATGTATTTTTTGTTACTCTTGGTTCATATTTTCGAAGCCAATTGAACTAAAGAATATCTCTGCCCGGTAGTTCACAATTGTGTGAACTATCTATATAATTATAGGGGCATTTACATATATACCACTCAATTCCTATGTTTTAACCTATCAGATACCAAAATTTAATTGTTTACAATCATAACATTCAAATTGTTAACATGGAATCAAAGATAGCACTTTGTTGTCTTTTTTAAAAGACATGCTCCTTTTTATGCATAATTTTAAAATATCAAAGGTTTATAAACGTAAATATGAAAGTTTAAGTGTTAGATATGTAAGTTCATTAGAATTGAATGATATGCATATTTAATAGACTTGGCATGTTTATCACAATACTCATATTCTACATATATTTCTGTGATCTTATGCTAAGGTGCTTCTTATATGAATTTCTTTGTGCGCCTTTACGAGGTAAACCTTGTCGTGATTGAGGCATTGGGTAATCGCAAAAGCTATTCTGAGGCAGACAAAATGGATGGCATCAAACTTCGTGTCGGGTGGATCTATCACAAAATCACTTGATTTTTATTTTAAAATTTTTCCTTAACGTTAAATTTTTAATGTAAATATTAAAACATTAAAATTTATAAAAATTAAAACCCAAATGATAATTAATTAACAAAATAAAATTAATAAAAAAATAAAATAGCATAATAATAATAATCCACCTTTTTGATTTACGAGAATTTCTTGGATGAGAGAACATATGGTTGCTAACAAGAGTTCTCTAGTCTAAAGAAGTTTAACAGCTCATTTAAACCAAGTAAATTCAAAACTAACAGCGGTGCCGGAATGAAAAAATTATGAGATCTTGACCGGCGTTACTCAACACAAAATAAAATACCCCCTTTTTATCACTTTAGTAATAACAATCATCAATTCAAATTATACTTCACAGTATCACAATAAACAAACAACAAAAACCTATGATAGGCCTCCTGAGGCATGATTTTCTCTTCCCTTTTCTTTCCATAGAATTAGGTGAGGATGTAATCAAGTAACTGTCAACCTTCAAAGCAATCAAGAGAAGATAAAACATGAAGCGAATGATGAACCTCAACTAAACTTTCCATTGACTGAGTCAACACGAGCTGTTAGAATTTAGAGGTCGTTCATCTAGCACGACATAAATCCTAACACTATCTTTTAGGCCTTCACATGATTGTATGTCGTGTGTTATAATCCCTAACTCTTTTTAGGATTTTGAGGTCGTTGTCGGGTACAACTTAAATCCTCTCATCTTCTTAAGCTACTTGCATAATCATATACCGTGCAAATGTAAGCCATAAATTTTAAATAGATTGTAAGAATAGAATATTAAATAACATTGCTTCTAAAATGTAAATCCAAACCATAAAATAGTTTGGGAAGTTACAGATGTCTTCTCGGTATTTGTGAGATCATCTACCTTTCGCGCATTTGGATTCCATTAATAATTATTCTAAGTTGAGTATATTCCAGTTGATTTTCTTATGAACAATCGTGAAAACTAAACTTTAAATTCTTGAAGAAAAAACTCCAATCTTAATCGAGAGCTTTTTTAAGTGATTTCGGTCGCCTAAGAAGTAATTAACTATAGAAGCTTACGCCTATAGGAGAATTAGTAACTCAGATAATCTAAATCCTATCTAATCTTCAGATTAGGTAAGAGAATGATCTGTTGAAAATTTCACAAAACAAATAAATATCATAATTTTTTGTTTGAAAAATTGATACTACTATCGAGTGATACTCTCATCTTTTGAGATAAAACATTATTTATAATATCGTGTTCGGTTATTTAAACCATTGAATATATGAGATTCATTCAGTCTCTTTTTTTTAAATAAAAAATTTCATTTATCTAAAATAAAAAAAAATATATATGAAATTAAGTAATGTTCACATCTTCAAAAAAAAAAAATGACAGATTACTAACGACCAAGTTGAGGTCACCAATAAAACTATTCTCAATCTATTAAGGAAGTAATTTGATGGAAAAAAGAGAAGCTAAGTAGAAATACTCTCATTTGTTTTATAGGCCATCTGAACAACCCCATCCACTGCAACTAGTCAAACGTCATTCATAATCTCACACGAAATGAAGGCTATGCTTCTATTAGAATACAACCACCATAGTAAGAGGATCCTCACAACTACAACGTCCAACAAATAAGATCCACCTGAATTAAAGAAGTAAATAGCAAGGGAGAAAAGCTCACATTCGATCTTACAGAGGAGAGACTCATGCAGATGGTCCCCTAAACCCACTAGCTCTAAGCTAGGGTTTAGCTAAGACCAGTACATAGAGGACCCAAATGGGGATTCCAATTGTCCATGACTCATATAGAGTGGTTGACACCCCAATTCTACCAAAAATATCTAACTTGGCATTTTGCCCCAAAATCCCCCAAATTACCTAGATATCATTGAAGCCCTAAATTTGGCCAAAATTCCCAAATCCACCCAAAATACTCAAATTTGTCCAAAAATCATTTCAAAACTTTTCAAAATACCCAAGTTACCCAAAACTACCCAAAAATTCCAAATTTACCAAAATACCGTCAAAATGACCACAAAATTACAAAAATACCATTGGCACCCAAAACTTTCCCAAAACCTTCAAAATCACTACAAATGTTTCCAAAACCAATTTGGACCCTCCAATTAAACCAAATTTGGTCAATTTGACCATTTTAACCAAAACCCCCAAATTGTCTTTAAAGGCCCAATTTCCCCAAATTCACCTTAAATGTCCATCAGTTTGACCCAAATTTCCCTCAATTTCAATTCTAATCTCAAATTCACCTTTCAAATGACCAATCTAAACCAAATCCAAACTTAATTGGCCCATGCTTTGAGCCCAATTTTGATCTAAGTCAAAACCCCAACTTTGGCCCTATGACTTTGTTCCACCAAATTGAACCCCATCGCCTACTCAATTTCCCCCAATTTGAATCCTAAACTCTTCATAACAATCCTACACACCAAACTTGAACTTTAATTGTCCTTGGTGAAGCCTCAATTGCATTCAGTTTTAACTCAAGTTCAAAAATTCCTAAATTTGCCCCAAATTGGTTATACATCCAAATTCCACCAAATTGATTGCCCTAACCCCAAATTTGAGACCCAATTTATGTTGGAAACTCTTAATGATATTCTTATAGACCATTCTAAATAATGAATTTGGACTTAGCCCAACCGTAGCCCAACCTTGACCCAAGTTTAGCCCAACATGCTCAAATTGACCAAAATTCCAAAATCCTTCAAATTGAAACCCCAATTGGACTCAAAATCATTTCAATCCTTCACCAAAAATCTTCATTACAAGCATCTAAACAATTTTGATCAATCAATTGGGCTCAAATTCATGGCTAGCCTAACCCAAACCCAACTTTTGGCCATTTAGACCCACATTGAACCCATGCACCAAAATTGACCTAGCCATGTTAAATTGACCAAGTCAAGACTTCTACAACCAATTTTTGGACCCTAGTGACCAAGCTAGACTCACTTAACCCACCCTAGATGAGCCATGGACCAAAGGTCCCCTAAATCAAAGGATTTGTTTCCTAAATTGCTTAATCCAAAGAGATCTTTTCCAAAACCCATCATCAACCCAAATTAATGGTTGTGACAGATTCCTCTGGCTCACCTGACCTCCTAGCCTCCTCCCCTGGCCCTGTCAGCCGACCTAGTCACCGAAGCACCTCAAAATCGAGGGTCGGCCAGCATCCCTAAATCAAACCCAATCCCAACCCTAGGGGCCAACTCACCTTGATTAAGCTTTAGAGCCTCTTAGCCTACCACCTCAACAGACTTTTACACCCAAGGCCAAGGCCTGAGCTCCGCTCTCTGGCCATGCAGCCATGGCTATAAAGCCTCACCTCTACGACAAACAAAAGGGTTCTGAAATTTTATTAAGGAATCCTTGTAAGATTGCTCCCACAACCTCTCTAGAACCACCTCAGTGCAAACGAAACACCCCCTGCCCTAATTCCCATCGCCAGAGCTCAATTTTTGAGTTCAAATCCTTGTCGGAGACAGAACATTCTCCACCACGCCTCCACAGTTCCCCACCCCCCCTCCACAGTGCACCAAATATCAATTAAACTCACCCACACCTTCACCACATTGAAAGGAGAAGAAGCCCCATCAAAGCCCCGTCAAAGAGAGCCTTCACACTAGACTTTGATCAACACTCAAATTCGGCCTTGATCGAATTTGGGTCTAGACCTTTCACCACGACCGGAGGCCCAATCCCTAGCCTCCTTGGACCTCCATGAACATGTCGAGCACCTCTGATTGAAGCTTCCCTTCTCAGAGCAAAGGTATTGAACTTCCCCTCTTCCCAAGCCTATTTTGATTCTCCATGTGATTATGGTTAGTTTAATGACATGTTTATTGTATGAATATTCCGTATGGATATGTTCGTCTCACTTAGACGAGTCTATAGGATCAAACCCAAGATCATTTGGTTGAGAAATGTGGGAGATCATAAGGTTTTAGGGTTGACGGTCACGGGTTTTGGCTATTGGGGATGATGACAGAGAGTCGTTGGATGATGCGTGTATCAAACAGACGGGTGAGATGAAGCCGGATAGCGCTTCGATACATAAAGCACAAACTGAGTCAACGACCACCTGGATGTTGGTGTCCAACCAAAGGGTGCAAAGTAGAGCTTCAGAGACATCGTAGGTTGACGCGATGTCGCATGTTTGAATAGAAAATAGGGATTTTTCTATTTATTTAAATGCCCATGTCGGCACTATTTTTGGTGTGGGGTTTGCCCGTAAGAAGCTATCGGTCATCGGAATTGAAATCTCGTTGCCTGCTTCAGAAGGACGTTTTAAAAAATTTAGTTTTGAAAAAGATGAAGTCAAACTGACCCCATAATTTTCCTAGTTTAGATGAAAGAGTGCTTTATCTCAAATCATGTATCTATCCCGAAGGATGAACGCAAGAATTGAGAGTGAGGCTCGATCAAATAAACTAAAGAAAGTTATGAAATCCGTTTGGTCTGCGAAACCAATGTATTGACCGACAAGTTCCCCTATTTAATATAAG
>NW_018164505.1:103611-129453 GCF_001263595.1 Phalaenopsis equestris | reverse complement strand
TTGGGCTAAGTTTGGGTCAAACTTGGGCTAGCCATGGGCTAAGCTCAAATTGATTGTTTTGTTTGATGTAAAACATCCTTATGAACAATTTTCATGAAGGATGAAAGTTGTTTTGAAGTTGATTTGATGGTTAATTTGAATGGATTTTGATGGATTTGGGTTTAGATCTAAATTAAACCCTTAAGGGTTAAATTTGGGTCTAATTTGAGCTAGCTTTGGGCTAAGCTCAAATTGATTGTTGTGTTTGATCAAAAATGATCTTATAAAGGATTTTCAACAAAAATTGGATGCCAATTTGAGGTCTAAGGCATTCAATTGTTGAAATTTGGGGTGTTAGCCAATATTGGGGCTAATTTGGGGATTTTGTCAAAGATGGTCAAATTGACCAAATTAGACCAAGGTATAGCTGGCCAAAATGAAATTGGGAATATTTTGGATTTATTGGGATTTTTTAGGAATTTTTGGAATTTTTGGATTTTGGGTCATGGAGGGGTATCTTGGTAATTTGGCTATTTTTGTCAGTTTTGGCAAATTTTGATGTATTCAAAGTGTTTGGAATGAGTTTTGATCAATTTTGGGTATTTTGGCAAAATTTGGAATTTTTAGCCAAATTTGGGTATCAAGGGCAGTTAGGTAATTTGGAGGTGCCTAGGGGCAAAATACCAAGTTAAGCATTTCACATAGAATTGGATAGATATCCATTCTAAATGAACCAGGGATTAATATATTGTGAAGATATGGTGTATCCTAGTTCCAGGGTCGACCCTAAAGCCAAGTAATCCTATAGGGACTCTTCTTGAATTCTCTTATAATGATCTTACCTACTAAATGCTAGAGGTTAAGATCAATATGTGGAATTTCAAGCTGGGTAAAAAGAAGAGTTTTGAATTTCTAATGGTGGGGTACCTCTTCTAATTTTCTAAGACTAGTCAATAGGAAAGTCATATGGCTAGACTTAGGCTACTAAAGAAGTTTTCTAGACCTCAACCAAAAGTGAGGTCAACAGCCCATAAATTTGAAATACATATCTTTACACAGAAAAATCACAAAAATAAAAGAAAAATGCCTTAGTGCTCAGTGAACAGAGGAGAACAATGTGGAAATGGTTTGAAGTTTATTTGATGTATATTTTATTTTTAATTAATTAAATACTATTGTAAGTATTTTGATTCTCCATGCATTCAAGTTTTTCACCATGGCTTGATATTTCAGCATGTTGTTGCCTTTGTCATGAGGGATATTCCCTAATTTTTCCAAAGTCAAAGGAGACCCCTAGAAAGAGATATATATTTTTCAAGTTTATGTCCATCATTTGCATAAATTAATCATGGTAATTAGCATGTTGATTAAAAAAAATGCAAGAAAATTTTGGTAGATTCACTGTGACCAGAGAATCCTAACAAAATTTTTTTATGAGCCAAGTCATTAAGAACACACCTAATTTTCATAAAACCACAAGATACAAAGAAAATTAATTTGGGAAAAATAAACATCAAAATGACTTGAGTTTGGCTCTCCACTGTAATTTAAAGTTTAGAAGACTCCCCATAAAAATTTCAAAACATTTGGAGTTCATTTTGCAACCTAATTTGATTTTCTAAGTTAAGTAACTTTTTTTTACACTAAAAATGATTTTTAACAATCAAAATATAACTTAAAAATTTATAAAATTAATTTTAGGAGTTCTCTGTGATTGGAAGAATTTTCTAAAAATAAAATTGTAATTAAAATAAAAATTTCAATTTTTTAAGCATATTTGAATATTTAAATAATACAAATTAATAAAATTCATAAAATTAATAAAATTCATGGAAATTTTCTAAATTGTTTCTGAAGTACTTAGGAGCAATTGAATATTTTTCCTAATTTTCTAAGTAAAAACATTGAATTTTAAGACCATAAAAATAATTTTCAAAGGCTAAAAATGAAATTTTTAAAAAAATTTCATTTAAATAATTCTAATAATTCAAAGAAAAATCATAAAAAAATGTGAAATTTGTTTTTTCTGGGTTTTTTGACCTCAAAGAGATTTAATAAAAATGAAAAACTTATTTTTCCATATTTGAAATATTTTATAATTAATTAATACTGCAAAACTTAAAATAATTCTAATAATTCAAATAAAACTCAAAAAATCATGAAATTTGGTTCAGGTGGTTCTCTAGTCTAGATCTATCTCCAGTAAAAATTTAAAGTTATAGGTTTTGCCTTGGTCAAGTTATTAAATTTTCTTTGAAAAATCCTTTTTTTCATGTAAATAATCATGTAAATTAAATTAAATTTTGAAAAATCACATTTCACCTCTGATTTCTTAATTGACTCATTAGCGAGGTAGGATAAAAATCCCGAAGTTATATGAATTAAATTTGATGAATTATGAAGTGATAGAGCCTTAGGCGTAAAAGTGCAATTTTAAAAATCTATCCCTAATTAACATTTAGGCTTAATTCAAGAGGGTAAGATGAGCAAACTTTGATCTCAATTAACATGTTTAGATGATTGAAACATAAGAGATTAATTGGTAGAAACCAATTTCACTTTTCTTAATTAAAGGATAAATTTGCAATTTCCTAAATCATTGAAATTTGGAGATCTGTTAGATTAAATGATCCTATACTTAGGGGTATGATTTTGGATGTTAATAAATCACTAATTTAATACCTTTATCTGGTGTTCAAATGACATTCAAACCTTTTGATGATGAAGTATTATCACTTAAAATTCAATTTCTTTCAAAAATTACTAATATGTCCGCCAAGGTTCTAATGGCTTAGTAGTGACCTAGGCTAAATCAAATTTGGTTAAATGAGGATTGGAAAAGTGAATGTAACCAGAAATTGAACACCTTTAAAACACTACAAGCCCAAGTTAAAGTTGAAGTTGGCTAAGTGTCTTAATAGCATTAACTTGCCCCTTTTAAAGGTCTTCACCCACATAATTCTCAAATTAAATGACAAATGATAATTACCCTACTCTTAATCATACTCTTAAAGATAATTGAAACATTGATGTTCACTTAACACTAGAGATATTTACAGGATGGATTATTAAGCAACATAATAAGTTTAAATGAGTTCGAGACTTTTCACAAGGCGGTGACAAGGAAGCATAGACCTGCTTCTTTCTCCAGACCTTTTGGATAACTTGGAGATCTACTAAACTTAGTGTGTTTTGTTTAATGAAATCATCCTCAGATGAATTAATAGGGGTTCACCATAATATGATTTAGGATTTGGTAGATCACCATAATTTTATTTCCCCGCTTTACATAAAATACTTTTAACATATAAATGCTCTCACATGCATTTTGAATTTCAGATGAAGATGACGGGAAGACCATCCATGTACGCTTTTATTTTACCTGTATTTTTAGTTTCCCGTACTTTACTTTTCAGTATGTTGTTGTACTTACTCACCTGCATGTATGAACAAAAAACACAAACCTACATGCTAAACAACGATGTCATCCTGCATGAAAACTAAAACTGCTAGGATAGTCGAAAAACCAAAAATAAAATCAACAAAGATAAAACTGACCGCCACAACATTCAAAATATAAAACAACTCAAAATTTAATCACAAACATCATAAAACAACAATTACAACTAAATTAAGACATCTCTATCGGATGATTGGGAATCTCTCGGAGGAGGTAACCTACGGTTGCTAACGAGGCTTCCCTTAGTAAATTCATTTGGACTAAGTGAATCTAATAGAAAATAGGGGTACCGGAACGAGGGAACCATAGGATCCTAACCGGTGTCGCTCTAATCAACTTTAACTTGCCCCATAACATTTAAAGAACTTTAACCATAGGGCCATCTGATTTGACATTATAACCTGACACTAGAAAACGCAAACTCGTTACGGCAAGGAGCTTGGAGCTAGCACGGTAGGCAGCACGACCATCTTTAACAACAAAACACGTCTACATCAGCTAAACCAATTTCCTTCCTTACAATTAAACAACTAAGCCATAGGACTTCGGGTTAGTTTACTCATACAACCTTCACCTTATCTTTAGGTCTTTGTATAGCTCTGTTGTACAATATAAGCCTTAAGTCGTCTTAGGATTCTGAGGTTGTCGTTTTCCACGACTTAAATCCTCACATCTTCCATGATATTTGTGTGATCATTTCACACAAATGTAAGTCTTAACAAATAAAATTGGCAAGATGAAACACCTAAATAATTTCTCCTCAAAACTGAAGTCAAACAATAGGATAGACTGGGAATTCTCCCAGGTTTTCCTCCAGATCTATGACATCTCCTAGTTCTTCCTCCTTTGGATTATACAAGAAAAGGTTCCAAATTTGAGATATTGTCATTTCACACCTCTTTGTCCGATTTCGTTGAAAAACTCCCAAAAAAATGTTCCAAATTTGAGTTATTCCCTTTTTCGCACCTCTTTGTCCGATCTTGTTGAAAAGTCCTATCTTTTTGGCCTCCTTGAAGATAATATTTCTTGATTTTTATCGAGAGTTTTCTTAGGTGACTTCGATTATCTAAGATGTAATTAACTATAGGGGCTTTCCCTTATAGGAAGCTTTTTCCGAACCCGGCTTAATATAAACCCTATTTAAGTCTTTGTATTAAATAGGGGAACTTCTCGACAAATAAAATTGTTTTCGCATACTAAATAAATGTCTTATATTTCTCAGTTTGTTTGATCGAGTCTCACCCTCAAATCTTGTGTTTATCTTTTGGGATTCAATTTGATTTCATATTTTTCTAAACTATATATATATATATATATATTAAATGTCCTTCCGAAGCGAGCGACGAAATTTCGATTCTGGCGACCGATAGCTTCTAACGGGTAATTCTTCAACTTTTTAGTGCCGACATATATATAATTGTTTTCAAAAAAAAAAAAACCAACACTACTACAAATCATAAAATACTGAAATGTTACACAAACATGACACAAAATATAGTTCAACCTAAAAAATATAAATTATTACTAATCAAAATCTGAAATAGTAACAAAAAACATTGAACTAACTAGTTTAATTCTCTAAAATAAATTGGAGGTACTGAATTCTCCATTCCGACGTCAAGATAAAGAAAGTCTCCCACTTATTTTGATCCTCTAGAAGTTTAAAAGAAAATAAATAAAGGGGTATATCATGAAATATGTTAAGAGTAGAGTTTATCAGCTTCGCAACATCTATCATAATTGGTTATCCCTATGGAGTTATGTGAATAATAAATGTGATACTGGTGAAGATTGTAACGAGATGTGATATCTACTCAGATAAAGGTGCCCTCTAATCTTTATTCTATTTTTACCCTTAGATTCATCTAGATCTATTCTTGGGTGTTTCCTCTTGGACTTCATTATAATGAACAAATTAATACTTACCAAAATTTTTGGTGGGGTCCTGGATTGTAGCTTAGACATTGGTGCCTATAGCCACAACATCAAGGAACATAATATCAAGCTTCTCCTCTAGCCCCAAGTTAATGCCAGAAAGTCTTTTTTTTTTTTTTTTGCAATTGGGAAAGATATATAATTGATTAAATTTGAATTCAAAGAAGTCACATTTTGATAAAATTGTATTTCGATAAAACATTTTCTACTTACTATTTTTTCCCCAACACTCTTCTAATGCATCCATTGTTTTCTTAACAGAATCCTAACTTAATCCAACAACCTCTCTTTTCAGCTCCTTCCACAATTTTTAATCTTTTTCCAGTTGATTTGATTTGTTTTCAACATAGTTTGTCATATAATCTACCTATTTTTTCATGAAAGTTTTTGTGATGTTTTGTCAATCTTTCTTGTTGAAGTGTGTGGTTGGTTTATTTTTAATTCCTCTCTCTCTCAAACATAAATCACAAAAAGTGATCTTTGTATCTCTATCTCAAATGATAGATATTCTACCTTCCTTTTGTTTGCTCGTTTAATGTATCATGTAGTTAAAGCATTAGGACGAAGAAATATTATTTAGCAATTAGAAAAACAATTATAAAAACTAAAATAAAATTTGATAAAAAACAAGATTTTCAAATTAGAGCTCAGTGATATCAATTTATAAAGATGGCTCCATCCTAGATCACTAATTGTATCATGTGGGCTTTAAGACTAGGTAGTATTCAAGATTAACAGTGGCATGTGTGATCTAATACCAAGTAGTATATGTGAAGAAAAGTGGCATATGTGATCTAAGGCCAGGTAATATTTATGTTAAACAATGACATGTGTAATCAAACAGGAAGTATTTGTGGAAAATAGTGGTGTGTCTGATCTAAGACCAGGTAGTATGTGTAAAAAAAATCAATGCCTTGTGTGATTAAAGACAAGGTAGTATGTGTAAAAATAAATGCCTGGTGTGATCTATGATAGTATATATGACAAATAATGACATATGTAATATAAGACCAGATAGTATATGTGGAAAACAGTTGCATGTGTGATCTATGACCAGGTAGTATTCGTGATAAATATATAGGAATAATTATAAAAGTGATAATTGGTGATTAGTTGAGCCCTTTTATTTTATTTTCCATCATTGCTCTGCATAACATTTCAAAAATAAAATGTGTCACAACCGCAAACTTCAAAACCGATCAATGCAAAGGTTAAGTACACAACCCCATCAATTTCAAGAGACAAGCATCAAACCACCACCACCATATAAATAATAAGAACTAATGCACCATCACATAATTTATATATCAATACATATAAAATATCAAAACTTTAATTTTTACCACTGATTTATGCACAAGTATAAGTTTAGCTATTAGATCAGTAATTTCATTCAACTTCCTCTTGTTCAACTTGGAAAAGTATTTATAGATAGAAATATGATCACTATTGGTTCTTTTGAAAAATATGTAAGAACCAAAGTACCATCACATAAATCATATATAAATACACATAAAAAATCTAAGAACCAAAGCATCATCAATTAGAAATACGACCTTTGTTGGTTCTTTTGAAAAAAAGAATTCTAAGAATTAAAGCACCATCAAATGATTCATACATAACTGTTTATCAAACATCTATGAACCAGAGCACTATCAATAAGAAATATTACCACTGATGGTTCTTTTAAAAAAATATCTAAGAATCAAAATACCATTACATGAATCATATATAAATAAATATAAAAAATCTAAGAACCAAAACATCATAAAAAAAAATACCACCTTTGTTAGTTATTTTGAAATAAATATCGAAGGACCAAAGCACCATGAAAAAGAAATATGACTACTGTTAGTTCTTATAAAAATACATCCATGAAAAATTATTTTGAGCCAATGTGAATATAAGAGTTTATATGTTAGTTAAGTACTTTCATTTGACTTCCTATTCTTCATCTGGTTTATAAATTATAACAAACAAAAATTTCAAATCCCAAAATCAAAGTTTAAGTGTTTGAAATGTAAATACATGACAACTGAGAAATGATGCATGATCTTCAATTTATATTGAATTTTTGACATAAAAGAGATAAATTAGACTTGCACATATAATCTCTAGACTAAAAGAGATGATATGGACTTACGTACATGCCACTCAATTTCTATGTATTCACACATAAAACACCTAAACTTCAATTTTTAAAAGGATCAACAATTGTCATATTTCTTTTTGATGGTGCTTGGTTCTTAGATGTTTAATGGTGCTTTGGTTCTTAAAATTTTTTTTAAAAAGAACAAACAGTGATTGTAATTCTCTCCATAAAATACTTTTCTAGATCGAAGAAGATGAAGTGAAATGAAATTACTAGTATAACATTTAAACTTTAATATTGACGTCAGTTCAACATAATTTTTCATGGTTATATTTTCAAAAGAAGTAATAGTTCTCATATTTCTCGCCATAAAATATTTTCCAGATTGAAGAAGATAAAAGTGAAATGAAATTACATATCTAACATAAAAAATTTGATATTTATATCGACTCAAAATAATATTTTAGTTATATTTTTTAAAATAACTAATAGTAGTTATATTTCTCAAGCATCATCACATAACAAAGTCAACAACAACCACATAGCAGAGAGTAAAACTGATCAACACCACCCTAAAAGCCACAAACCCATCAATTTCAAGAGACAAACACCACCACATGATAGAGAGGAAAATCTATCGACACCACCTAAAGCACCAAACTATCTCAAAATTGAAAAAAAATTATAGGTAAAGAACAAAACTGAAAATCTCATAACAGAGACAAACACCACCACTAGAGAGCAAAATAAAAAATCTATTGGCACCACCTCAAGCACCAAACTATCTTAAACAATAACGGAAAAGAACATACCACCTCAACCACTAAAGCACCAAACCATCAACAGCTAAACCAAGAAATACAAAGGGAAAGATGGTAAAACACAAACCATCAAACCACCATCACAAAGAACAAATAGAAGAAGAGGAGTTTTATATATAGAGAGGGCCGGTGAGAGTTGGTGATAGCAAGAACGAACTGAGGGGAAAAGAAGAGCCAAGATTTTTCCCTAAAGCCACAACAATAGAGAGTGGAGAGAGATGGTGAAGAAGGGCATTTTTCGGGATAGAGGGAGGGATTTAGGGTATTGTAGAGGGGTAGCAATGTGATTTTGCACCGGGTGAAGAGGATGCATTCCTGGTGATATTTTGAGCTGTTTTGTCCTTTTGAAGAGGAGTAGAGATGCCATTCTGCTTGTTTCGCAGGCGCTTGGTGCCTAAAAACACCAAGAAAGAAGCCTCCCAAATGGTCATTTGCGTGTTCTTAAACTGATAAGCACCCAAAATGGTGCCTCGTACAGGGCCTTAATCTCTCATGCATGGATTATTCTGAGCTTTTTTGTCCTTTTAGGCTCCACGTTTCTGATACTATTTCTTGTTTTTTTTAATTTAATATAACTTCTTCTTTGTTTTCCTTTATGGCGACTTATATAATTTTCTTATAATTCAATTAAAAGTTGGGCATGGTTCTCACGCATAAACCAAACTTAATGTTGGCTAGGCAAAGTTAGGCCTTGTTTGATGGAGCTTCACCTTTAGGAAAAATTCTTTAAGAAGCCACAATTGAAAAATGCGGCTATATAAAGTTATGAGAGCAAAATACAATGATTGTTTGATTACAAAAATTTTATGTGCATTTCTTAACTTTAATAGTGAAAACTCTTGGTTCTACAAAACTATAAATTTTATTTCTCTTATGATTACCTCAACAGTGTTATTGAAGTTTGAGGAATGCAACAATTGGATGGATGATTACAACGTCCTGGAAGTGAGAATTCATATACATTAGAGGTATTGTGGTACTAGCGCAAGGAAAAGACAAAAGGTTGTTTGGGGAGATTGTAGTAGAGGTAAACTTGTTGGCCTGTGGGAGAATTGCGTAGGTGGGAGAGCATGTTGGGGAGCCTAGTGTGTTGTTGCTGGTTCAACCAGAGAATCGCCGACATTGGATCAGAGAGATGAAGGTGATTCTGTGTGGGATTTCTGCCTGCAAGAGGTGAGAGTTGAGCATGGTTCAGGATGTTGACAGTTGGATTCCAATGAACAATGAGAAGATGCGTGAGAAGGTCAAAGAGCAAGTGAGTGCTGCTCGTCGGTACGATAGATCACCGACAGTGGGTTCAAATATAGGAATAATTGCAATGGTGGGAACCCACATGAGTAGGTTTGGATAAAAGAGATGGGAGAGTCGCAGGGCTTGTAGAAAAGGTGGTGGCTATTGTCTCGATTCAGATGAAAGAAGAGATTAGAATGCCATCTGAACGATGGAACAGAGGTGAGGAGGCGCGATCTCAAAATTGCAGATAAGAAAATTGCAATAGACATGATTTCAATGAAATTTATCCGTCAAACGATATATCAACGCTCTCGTAACTATATCTATAACAAAACAGAGATCAAACACATGCTCAAACAAGCCCTTATGGTTGATTTGTAGAAAATATGTTAATTTCAGTTTTATGAAATTAATATATGATAAATTTTATAGTTGTTTCCTCACAATAATTTAACTTCTAAAAGGCTGTTTGACAATAGATTTTCACCGGAATTACACAATATTTAAGCCAAATCCCACTAGACGGTCAATTTGAGCAAAATATATCCCGCGATTCCGTAAATCCAAATCCGCAGATTTCGGCTCTAAATCCCGTAAATTCTTAATCCTACGAATCGATGGATTGAACTTCGTTGAGTTTGGGATTTAAGTTTGCGGACTTCCGATTATCTCCACCAATCATAACTACTTCCAAAATCCTCGCTTAAATTATGAAACAGTTACATTAAATTTATGAGATTAAGTAAATCGTCTAAGTAAATCGATAGCTTTAATCCATTCAAAATTTAAAAAAATTGGATTTTCAAAATTGATTAAATCTTAATATTAGGAGACAGCCCCTGAGTGATATCAATGAAATTATTTTGTTAAACATAAAATAATCATAGATTTTCCACCAGATGGTACGAGATGGGAGGATAAGGTTCCCTTAACCGTCTTCTATTTCCCCTCCCTCGCCATTACTTCGTCGTTCCTTCCTCCTCCTCTCTCGCAATCGCCGCCCTTTCCACTGCCACCGGGGACCCCATGTACTCCGTAGACTCTCGCCGTTTTGACTTCACCCCTCTTATAGACTTCCTTTCCTCCTCTACATCCATAACCGAGGAAGCTGAACCAGATGCATCGCCTCTGATGGAGCTCTCCCCTGAGGAGCTCTGCCTTGCAGAGTCCTACCGTTCCGTCCCTGCTGTTCTGTGGCATTCCCTTCTCAAATCTCTCGCCTCCGAACCAGCTTCTCTCTCCACTGCCACCGCACTTGTTCCATGGCTTCTCCGCCACCGCCTCTGTTTCTCCTCCGATCTCCTTTATTCTATCCTCATACATTCCCTGGGTCGCCACCGCCGCCTCCAACTTGCTCTCTCCCTCTCATCTTCTTCTTCGCTTTCTCCTCTCTCTCTGAACGCCCTCATATCCGCCTCCGCCATGAACTCTCGCCCCGAC
Organism: Phalaenopsis equestris; assembly: GCF_001263595.1. Taxonomy (NCBI): domain Eukaryota; kingdom Viridiplantae; phylum Streptophyta; class Magnoliopsida; order Asparagales; family Orchidaceae; genus Phalaenopsis; species Phalaenopsis equestris. The sequence continues at coordinate 118,493 of NW_018164505.1, read as the reverse complement.
CTTGCTCTTCGCCTCCTTGCTCTCATGCGCCGCCGCGGCCTCTTACCTGACCAGCAGAACTACACTCTCATTCTCCAATCGCTCCTCCATTCTACTGACCCTCCCGACCCCTCCCTCCTTTTTCTCCTCTCCTCTGACATCCGTTCCATCCGCCTCGAGCCCGACGCCCGCCTCCTCTCTGATCTCATAGTGGCCTTCTCCCGCGCTGCCGACCCTGACACTGCCCTTTCCTTACTCGCCCAAACACAGGCTCAGGGGATCACCCCCAAATCTTCTGCTGCTGTCGAGCTTATATCCGTGCTCGGCAACTCTGGCCGCGTTGATGAGGCAGAGGCCATATTCGCAGAGCTCCGCCACTGGGGCCTTCAACCCCGCACCCGTGCTTACAATGCTCTCCTCAAAGGTTATGTTAAAACTGGCGCTCTTAAAGATGCAGAGCAGCTGCTTGACGAAATGGAACGCTGCAGCGTGGCACCTGACGAGTGCACTTATAGCCTCTTGATTGATGCCTACACCAATGCTGGCCGGTGGGAGAGCGCCAGGATCTTGATTAAGGAGATGGAGATGAATGATGTCCTGCCTAATTCTTACGTGTTTAGTAGGATATTAGCGAGTTTCCGGGATAAGGGTGAGTGGCAGAGGTCTTTTGCTGTGCTGAGAGAGATGAGGAACAATGGCATCCAACCAGATCGTCATTTCTACAATGTGATGATAGATGCTTTTGGAAAGCATAACTGTCTTCATCACGCCATGGATGCTTTTTATCAGATGAGGGCTGATGGCATCGTGCCTGACGTTGTCACGTGGAACACACTTATTGATGCACATTCAAAGGCTGGTAGGCATGACGAAGCCATGAAGCTGTTTGAGGAAATGCAAATGAGTGGGTTGGTGCCGTGCACAACAACCTATAACATAGTGATTAATTCGTTGGGTGTGCAGGAGAGGTGGGAGAAAATGAAGGAGCTCTTTGGAAAGATGAGGGAAGAGGGATTACTGCCAAATGTAGTGACCTACACTACACTTGTTGATGTTTATGGGAAATCCGGAAGGTTTGAGGATGCCATCGAGTGTTTGGAGATGATGAAGTCCGGAGGGATGAGACCTCCGTCAACCATGTATCATGCTCTGGTGAATGCATATGCCCAGAAGGTGCTTGAATTTACTATTTCTTGAACTTGTTTTTAATTTTTTTTTGTCTGTATAGTAATGATTTTATAAGATACTGCCCTTCTACAGGGTTTGTCCGACAAGGCGATACATGCTTTCAGAGTCATGAGAGCGGATGGTATCAAACCTAGTCTTTTAGTTCTTAACTCATTGATTAATGCATTTGGGGAAGACAGAAGAGATGCTGATGCCTTCTCTGTATTGCGATTTATGAAGCTGCATGTCAGTATTCTTGCCTACATGCTTGACTTCTTTATGCATGTTTTCCTAACAAAGAGAAGTTCACTATCTCTGCAGGATATACAGCCTGATGTTGTAACATATACGACTCTAATGAAAGCTCTCATTCGTGTCGAGAAGCTTGACAAGGTAAAGATCCTTTTTTTTTCTTTTTTTTTTTTTTTGATTTTGAGCTTATAAAGGATCTCGGGTTGACAAAAGGACAACAAATCGCACAAACGTCATGACAGTTCCAATTTGTTTTTTTGCGCCTGAATATTTTTTCTTATGTTGATCCCTATTCATCTTGTTTGAGCAAATCTGAACTAAATTTTATCTTTGCACAACAGGTTCCATCTGTTTATGAAGAAATGATTTTGTCCGGCATCACACCTGATAGGAAAGCTAGAGCCATGCTGCGTTCAGCCCTCAAGTACATGAAGCAGGCACTTAGATTCATTCGTGCTTGAGGTTGCGATAGGATTTACTGTTGCTTTCAGCTTATTGAAACCTATTAAAGGTCAGCCTTTGATCCTCCTAACTGATAAATGTTGTTATTCTACTCGGAAATAAAGATTAATGGATATCAATTTCTGGATTCTTACCAATCATCCGTTTCTGTTGATTTTAAATGGAAAAACAGCTTTCACGCCCATTTCTTGGTCCAGTATTTTTGGGGTATTCCTCAAAGATTTTATTTACAATCGGATTCAAATTTACCTTAATAGTTAAGTTGATGCAGCCGAACCCCTCAACGCGCTGGACTCAACTGTTCCCTCTCGTCTCATATTCTTTCTATTATTTTTGTTCCTTCCTTGGTTATTTTCCCTAGCTGTGTGATTATGGTGACAATAGTTTTTGTACTAGCATATAGTTTCCTCGAAGGTTTCCATTTTTTAGGTTTTATTATTATTTTTTTAAATTTTTTTTTAATTATAAATTTGTTTACAAAATCTGTTTTACATGACTGGAAGGAATACTATCCTTTACCTTTTCTTGTTTCTTCTGCTTGTGGCAAACTGTCTTCTACTCTAGAAGTGGTTTTAGAGCCAGCTTGAGCACTGATGGTAGTTGGGAGTAAACGTCTGGTGGTTGTTGGGAATTGAAGCCTGGAAACCCCTTAGCCTACTCAATCCAGTCGAAGGGCCCGTTTGGTTGGGCGGCTTCCTTGCGGCGCGGCACCGCTTCGCATATGTTGGATTTTTTTTCGCCGCCGCTTCCCGCGGTACCGAGCCAAAGCTGAGCAGCCAGGTAAGAGCCGCTGCCCAGCTTTTCGAACTCATTTTTTACCCACTTGCCCATTTGCCCTAGAACGCAAGATTTCAGAGAGGTTGCGAGCTTCGTCCCTTCCCGTCCTCGTCTTTGGCCGGTGACCGTTCCTGTGCGTCTCCTTTCCTCATCTTCTCTTCCTCTTCTCGTGATCTATTCACAAAAAGGGTATGAAACATATTTCTCATCTTCTTTCCTGTTCTCGTAAGAGTTTCCTTAGATCTGTGTTGACCTTATTTTGATGTCATTACTCTTTTCCTTAGGATCCTAGGATCTAGCTTTAGGGGTTCCTATTGACTATCTTTAAAAACTAGTATTGAAATTCATTCTCTTAGAAATTCCAGACACTTCCTATTTCTCTTGTGATGTCTTGCATTGATTATTCCAAAACCATCGTCGTATGGTCGAGTGATAAAGGACTATCATATGAAGATTCAGGGAGAAGTTCCCAATAGGATCTCAAGCCCTAGGAAAAATCTCTTCAGGACTATCATCACACACACACACACGAAATACACAAAATTCACTAAGTTGCGCAAAGTCGAACTAGAATCGAGCTTAAAGAATGGGTGAAAATGCTAACTTCTCCAAATGACCTCCGTCAACAAAATGGACCGCGCCAACGCGTCCGGGACATCAATTTTAGCTAGGAAAGACACCCATATTGTCATAATTCCGCATATTGTCATAATTCCGCACACAGTCATAATTCCGCACACAAGCAAATTGCACGCAAATCAATGAATTCGTCAAAACGACCTCCGACGACGAAACATACCACGTCAACGCATCCGTAATGTCTGAATTACCTAAAAAAGACATCCATTTTGTTATGTTTTGACGCACAAATGAAAATGGTACAAATCAATTTTTATTTTTGAAATATTAAATATTTTTATATATTTATATTATTATTTATAATAAAATTTATAACCCTAAATCCTATTTACCCCTTTCCCGCACACTTAACTCTCCATTTGGCCCATCCCGTGGCTCGATCGCCGTCCGACTCGTCCCTCTCGTGCCCTAAGCTCCCTTGGTCGATCCACGCTCCACGCGGCAATCTCTCTCTCTCTCGACTCTTCTCCTTCCTTGCATGGCCGCTCGACCTCTCGACTCTCCAATCGTGGGAGCTCGGTTGGCCGAACCTTCTTCTTCTCGAGGCTTTAATTTCTCCTTCTTTATTGTGACGATTCCATCCCTGCTGTTCTATTCGACCACGAAACGGTGGTAGGTGGCGGTTCCCCCCTTCATCTCTGCCTATAAAAAAGCTTCCTAAAGTACTGTTTTGGGTTGTTGAAAAGCTTCTGAGAGAAGAGAGTGCTGAGATTGTTTTGCTAGCTGCTGTTTAAGGCTCTTAGGGGAAGGCTCTGTCGAAATTCCTTCTCGGCTAGGTTCTTGTGTGCTGGAGCGTTCGTTGGTTGCTGTTTCTTGAAGCTTTTAGGAGGAGAGGTCTCTGCCAATGTTTGGTGGCTTTCTTTTGTTTTCTTTTAGGAAATCTCAAGCAAGGTATTTATCCCTTCTCTTCTCTGTTCTGTTGCCCTGCTCGACACTTATTGGAGATGTTAAAATAGGGAATGTATACATGAGGCCTTGTTTTATCTTAGCTGGTATTTCATAATGGCATTGATATCATGTATTGGGCCTTTAATACTTTTATTCGATCTGATTTAGAAGATCTATGTTGATTAGTTGAAATAGCAGTTTAGGGAAAGCATGTTTGGATCCATTGTCATATACAAATATTCTTCTTACGCTTCTATTATTTTTATATTTGTATGCTGAAAGCTGTAGCCTTCTTTCTTTTCTCCCTGTTGAATCAATTTATTGTTAAAGCAAGAGTAATTTTAGGGGAAATGATTGCTTGTATTTCTTTTCTGCTCGAAATGCTTAGGAAGACAGTTATGAACTCTGAAATGATATTTGCTCTTCTAGAATTCATGCGGAAAATGAAATATTGATGCTTTTTATTTTTGTTATTCTTGCTCAGATAAATATTGAAGGTTCTGTACTGATTTTCCCCATTTGGTTGGTTCGGTTTTGACTCCTTTTGGGATTGTGTTTTGGCTGGAATTCCTTTCCATTTTAGCCCCTTTGGTGGGCTCGATTTAGCCCTTTGCTGGACTCGGTTTGGTCGGAAGCTTTTCATATAATGTTCCTCCTTATATTTTTATTGGTAAGCAAGTTTGTCATCCCGAAATTCATGATTTTAATATCTACTTCTATATGGGAATGTTTGATATAAACGGATCAATTCACTATCATGTCTTGCTCAATAAAATGACTTTAATCTTGATAGTTTATGTGAGTTTGTCCATTCACTCTCTTATGTAGGTCAAAGGAGTACAATGATAATATTTGTGGTGGCTTTCCCTTTTGTTGTGAAGCCGGTTTAGTGGTTTTGGTCTGCTGCCCTTACCTGTGAGCATCTCAGCTGGGTTTCCTTTTGTCCTGTTTGGCTGTTTCTTGCTTTCCCCTTTGCTGTTAAGTTGGTTTGGTGGTTTTGGGCTGCTACCCTTACCCGCAAGCATTCCAACTGGTTTTCTTTTGTCTTGTTTGGCTTTGGGCTGCTACCCTTACCCGCAAGCATTCCAACTAGTTTTCTTTTGTCTTGTTTGGTTGTTCCCTGCTTACCCCTTGTTGTGAAGCTGGTTTGGTGGTGTTGGCTGCTACCTTTGGCCGTGAGCTTTTTTTTTGGGCTGGGTTGTTCTCTTTCTTGTCCCTAACCGTGAGCTTAAGGCAGTGATGTTGGCTGCTGCCTTTGCTGTCCCTCTGATTGTGAGCTTGTTTTGGGGTTGGGTTGTTCTCTTTCTTGTCCCTACCCGTGGGGCTTATTTTGGGGCTTGACCGTCCCTCTTGGCTGTCCCTCTCTGTTGCCCCTGACCTTGAGCACTTATTTGGTTTTATTTGGATGATTTCGTGCTTATATTATAGGGAAAGCTTTTGGTTGGAGTTAGTGTCTCCGATATTTTGGGAATTTCGAAAGTTGTCGTTAGTGGATTTGCTTGATTTGTGAAATTTGAAGGCCTCTACAGCTTTATGTTGGAAAACATGAGATGATATAGATCAGATTCATAAAGAATTTACCTTGTCAAATTGTCATTCATAAAAGAGTTTTGGAAGTTTGATATTAAAATTTGGATAACATAAATGCCACATTTGGGTTCAGGCTTGGGTGTGTGAGTACATATAGGTGCTGGAGTCGTGGGTACAATTGTCACATTAATTTTGTGCTCGTTTCGACTTGTTTGAAACAAAATGTGGAAATGATACTCTTCTTGGGTTGATCCAATTATAAAATTTGAGAAAATGATATCCTTTAGATTGATTCAAGGATCTTAGACTCTCTTTTTCAGGTCTTTTCGTCACAGTTTTGAGGGTTGCTCCACTGGGTTGCTCCAACCTTCATTCTCTCGATCTTTTGGGTGAATCAATTCCTCCTCTCTCTCATCCCCATTTTTATTTTTTTTCCTTGTTTATTGATTCGGTTTTTAGTGCTTATGTCCGACACATAAGTGCTCATATATAGACTTTTGCTATATATGAAACCATCAAGCAAGGTCGCAAGTAGGTCGGTTTTGTTTTGGGGCTGAGAGCGATGATAACAAAGGCACGCCGGTGATATAACAGAATGATATTCTATCCTACGACATCATAACCCAATCTTGGGACCTGATGAACTGTAGGATGATAGTATCATTCACCGACATAAGACTAGCGGAGGACCCGCACCTTCTTTGGTTGTTGGCAGTCCTACGCCCAATGGCGAAATCTTGGGACCTGATGAACTGTAGGATGATAGTATGTAGGAAAACTCATTGATTACATGTACCCTTTAGAATTAATATCAAACCCGATAAGAACATACATGATAAGAACAAATACAATATTTATAAAAAATATTTTTATTACAAAATTGATACAACTTCCTTTTTGTAGGCCTGAAATCCATGTGCATGCTAAAATATAAATTTTAAAATGTGTTACAACTTGGTTGTCCACTTGTTGATTACCGATACATGCTAAGGAGTACCCTCCTAAATTAAGTTTAGTAGGACACCCTCCTTGTTGAGTGACGGACTCTATACATCCGGGTGATCGATAGTAGTCTTCGACGTCCCTCGAGTACAAATATATTATATTTGAGCCTAGCGCCAACCCGAGTGCTTGCGGTCCCCTCTTTTCAGATTTTTCGTATGTTTTATTGGAATTTTTGGGCAAAGCACTCGTGGTCCCTTTTTCGGGATCTTCCCGAAATTTTGATAATTTTCTTGGAATTGTCATTTGCCGATTTTCTCGAGTTTTCAGTTGTGGATCATTTGTCGATTTTCTCGAGTTTTCCGTCATTGATCATTTGTCGATTTTCTCAAGTTTTCCAGACAATGTTTATTTTGTTTATACAGTGCATACCAGCTCGCTTAAAGGAGCAGCAGACCTCCTAGATATACAAGTTTGATTTACATTACAACATTTTACTTCACAACATACTGCACTGTTCTTCTTTACTGTACATTCTACTGTTCTTCTATTGTTATACTGCATGTTTTATTGTTCTATTATACACTATACCTTAGTGTAGGAAAACTCATTGATTACATGTACCCTTTAAAATTAATATCAAACCCAAAGGTGCTAGAACGAGGAGCTTGGAGCGAACACCGTGTGTGGCATGACGAGGACACTCAGAAAAGCAACGTCAAAACAAATTCACATCACTAGTCACTTTCCTTAGTTTAAATAACAACCCATAGGATTTCGAGGTGGTTTGACTAGCGTAGCGTAAACCCTTATATATCACCTTTAGGCTTTTGCACAACCCTGTTGTGTAATTATAAGTCATAACACTTTAGGATTCCGAAGTTACTGTACGGTACGGTGTAAACCCTCATATCTTTTTTAGATTTATATTATATTTGAGCCTAGCGCCAACCCGAGTGCTTGCGGTCCCCTCTTTTCAGATTTTTCGTATGTTTTATTGGAATTTTTGGGCAAAGCACTCGTGGTCCCTTTTTCGGGATCTTCCCGAAATTTTGATAATTTTCTTGGAATTGTCATTTGCCGATTTTCTCGAGTTTTCAGTTGTGGATCATTTGTCGATTTTCTCGAGTTTTCCGTCATTGATCATTTGTCGATTTTCTCAAGTTTTCCAGACAATGTTTATTTTGTTTATACAGTGCATACCAGCTCGCTTAAAGGAGCAGCAGACCTCCTAGATATACAAGTTTGATTTACATTACAACATTTTACTTCACAACATACTGCACTGTTCTTCTTTACTGTACATTCTACTGTTCTTCTATTGTTATACTGCATGTTTTATTGTTCTATTATACACTATACCTTAGTGTAGGAAAACTCATTGATTACATGTACCCTTTAAAATTAATATCAAACCCAAAGGTGCTAGAACGAGGAGCTTGGAGCGAACACCGTGTGTGGCATGACGAGGACACTCAGAAAAGCAACGTCAAAACAAATTCACATCACTAGTCACTTTCCTTAGTTTAAATAACAACCCATAGGATTTCGAGGTGGTTTGACTAGCGTAGCGTAAACCCTTATATATCACCTTTAGGCTTTTGCACAACCCTGTTGTGTAATTATAAGTCATAACACTTTAGGATTCCGAAGTTACTGTACGGTACGGTGTAAATCCTCATATCTTTTTTAGATCATTTGTACGATTGAATATTGTGCGAATATAAGTTTTAAATTCTAAATAAATTGCAGGATTAAACATTGAACAACATCATTTCAAAGACATAAAACCAAACAATAGGCTAGTTGGGAAATCACTTGGATTCTCCCTGAATCTGTGATATCTACTGCTCTTCATTCATTTGGATTCCTTAAAATAACTGTTCCTATTTGAGCCACTCCCATTTGATTTTCCCATGACCAATCTTGAAAACCTAAACTTTGAAATCTGGAAGGTAAAACCACTGATCTTAATCGAGAGTTTTCTTAAGTGACCCCGATCATTTAAGATGTAATTAACTGTAGGGGCTTGCCGCTATAAGGAACTTGTAACTCATATAAAATAAACCCTGTGGAATCCAGGTAAAATAAACCATATATAATTTTTATATTGGGTAGGAGAACTTGTTGGTCTCATATAAAATATTTCGTAGACCAAACGGACGTCACAAATTCTTTAGTTTAGGTGATTAAACTTACTACAAGTGATATTTTTATTCTTCGGGATAAGTGTATTACTTGTGGTATCGTGCTTAGTCATTCAAACTATCTAAAATGTGAGACTCGTTTGGTCTCATCTTTTTTTAAATTAAAAAATTATTTTCAAAAATCATATTTACATCAAAACTATTTTTTTATATTTATAAAAATCATTCCTTTCTTTTCAAAATTAAAATAACGGCCAACAATCTGGAAGTTGGCTTTATCGCATATGTTAGATTAATTTGGAATGCCTTATGAGGTTATGCTAACTGCTCGATCATGAAAAAGATTAGTCTGTGGCCCTATTTTAGCTATCCTGTTAGATTTGAGTTTATGCTAGAAGGAATATTTGTGGTTCCTCTGTGCTTCTATTTAGATTATCTTTTACTTTTTAGTTGCTCTGTGAGGCTGCCCTTGCGGTGTTTCGGTTATGCACGATTTTGTTGGGTGCTCCGGTTCCAGATTATTTGTAATTCCAAAAAAAAAATGATTTTTAATATTTATGTTGGAAGGGTTTAGGTTTCAATGTCGTGTTGCATCTTTGTGATTAATATAATAGTTCAAAAATTAGCATCATAGTTATTGGTAATGGAGGAAATGACAAAATGAATGTATTTTCGTTTATTTCCACCTGTTTCTTTATCTGTTATTGTTAGGTCTTTATCTGTTATTGTTAGGTGTTATTGTTAGGTGTTTTATGTCGTTGGCTAAAAATAGTGGATTGCTAGTGATAGCTTGTTTTGGTATATGAATACTTGTTTCATTATCATAACGATTGATAATGGAAGTATTGACAAATTTGGATTGATGTTTCCACATAGAAGTACATATCCATTGGGGAATATTTCTTATTAGCTCCCTATTTCTTTAGAAGTAAATATCCTAGTGGGGAATATTTCTCTCAAACTATCAAAAAATATCCTAAAGATTGAACATTTTGAAATAGAAGTTGATGGTATGTTAGGATCAATGTGTTGATCTCCTTTAGCATTTTCGTGGAGCTACATGGAAAACATTAGTTTACTTGGGGCAAATGGAAGAAAAAAAAGTGATAAAAAATGATGGTATGGTGTGTAGTGAAATTGGATTGTATGAATGAAAGTTCGAAAACATTTTCTTTTAAGTTCTTTCATTTTTTTTATTATGTGAAGTCATAAAATGTTGTCTGTAAGTTATGTGTGTTAACTTTTATTTCTAATAAAGAGCTCCGATTCTTTTCCCATAGATGTAGGTCAATTCGACCGAACCACGTTAATTGTTGTGACATTCTTCTACTGTTATTAATGTTATTTATTATTCATGTTTATTTCATTAAAGTGGATAACAATTTTCTAAATAGTGTCAATAATCTTTTCTAATGTTCATCTTTATCGTAGTAGTAAGATGACAAATAAAAGTAAAGAGCTTGGTACACTTGCGCTGTGGGAGAAAAACATAAAATATATATTTTGCGACCTTTGTCTAAAAAAATTAAAATGGGCAATATGCCTACTACCTTCTTTAATAAGGAGCGGTGACAAAATATTATAAAAAATTTCAAAAAACGTACTAACAGAGAGTACGGCTGGCTGTAGCTAAAGAACAAATGTGATCAACTTAAAAAACATTAGAAAATTTGGAAAGATTTGAAAAGAGGATCCATAAACTTGGGTTGGGATCTGGTCAAGAGAACAATTAATGCTCAGGAGTGGTGGACAGAAAAGCTTGCGGTAAGGCATTTTGCATTCCTTATAATTTATGTCAAATAATTCATTTCAGTAACATGCTTTACATGCTTTTCTTCAGGTGGTGTCAGGAGCGAAGAAATTCAAAGTCCTTGGTACAGAGCCGGAGTTGGAGGAGAAATTGGACCAAATGTTTAGTGGGGAGTTGCAACAGGAAAATATGCTTGCACTCCAAGCGAGACTGAATTTGGTTGCACCCCTGAAAATGTTGTTGTTAGTTTATCTGCTGATTCACCCGATTTTCAAAGCCAGGATATTCCTGAAATCCAGTCCACGAATCGTTCGAAACGTGCTCTTGTGATGAGTAAAAAAAAGGCTGGAGCATCTTCTATCAGGAACCAGATATTATATTTGATGGACTCTTCCAATGACGCCCCTCATAAATTTCAGAAGATTTCTATTAACGAAGTTGTTAAAATCTTAGAAGATGATATTGAGATTGTAGAGGATGTAGATCTCTTTTACTTTGCTGTGGAGTTGCTTCAGGATTCCGTCCAAAGAGATTTCTTCACTGCAATTGCAAAAGAACGACAGGTGGTGTATCTACGTCATTTCTATGCCTGTAGGGAGAAATGATGACATATATGCTTAGCTTGCTATTTAGAGACAATTTGTGGTCATTGCTTGTTGTTTTAGAACTCCTAATTTGCTTCGAGACAATCTTGTTGAGATGTGTTAGACATTTGAATTTCCCTGACGACATTTTATTTAGCTTCTTTAAAGCACTTATATTTTATTGTATTATATTTTTTGGCATATTCTGTTTTCTTAGTGCTACTTCATTCATATATACAATGTTTGTGTGGTCATTTGGTACAAATTTTAATAAGTCATAATCCCACATTTGGGGTTACATGTACAGTTAACAAAGGCATGAACCCGGAACAAGAACGACATCGAAGGAGAACTGTAGCAATTAACTTGGTCATAGAATATTACAACACATACAATGCACGCTCTCCGATTGCACGCTCTCCGCTCTCCGTGTTATACATCATCTCATATCGGGGACAAATGGGTAAGAGAAATGTAACAGGGCATCCAAGAAGATTCAGTAACATGTTCCGCATGACGCAGGAAGTCTTTCGAGATTTACTAGCAGAACTGAGTCGATCTTATTGCCTACATGGGTCATCGAGGACTACTGACCGTGAGGTCTTGGCATTGACTCTGTACATATTATCACAGAACGAGTCAATTCATGCTGCGATGGAATGCTTCCAGCATCCATCGGAAACGATAAACAAACACTTCTCAGTGGGGTTGAATGCTCTCGTTAGCATGTACAAGATTGTCATAAGATTGTCATAAAGTCAATCGATCCAACGTTTTCACACACTCCGTTAGAGATTCAACACGATGAACGATACATGCCTTACTTCAAAGTAATTCCTTAACTTCGTTTTGCTGTTGCTGCTATATCATTTGCTGAGATGACATACTATTTGTTTTGGATTGCATTAGTGCAATAGATGGTACCCACGTTGATGCACGAGTTGCAAATAATGAGAAGATTACATTTATTGGTCGCACTGGAACTCTAACCCAGAATGTCATGGCCGTCTGTGACTTTAACATGTGTTTTATGTTCGTCATGCCTGGCTGGGAGCGTAGCGCGCACGATAGCAGAGTTTTTAAGAGTGCTATAAAGAATCCTCACTTCAACTTCCCTCACCCCTGCCTGGTATGTTGCTTACCTACAAACATTTGTTTCTCACTTTATATGTTAAAATTAAAGTTATTATCTGGTGGATGTCGACTACCCTATGCAGCGATGATACCTTAAACCCTTCCTTGACACCAGATACCATATATGGACTTCGAAAGAGCAAACAATGTTACGCGAAATAGGAAGGAGATGTTCAACAAAAGACGTTCATCATTGAGAGGAGTCATCGAGAGGACATTTGACATTTGGGAAAAAAAGGGTGATATTGCGCGATATGCCAACTTACCCCTTTCCCAAACAAATACAAGTTGTTATAGCGATGATGGCGTTGCACAACTTCCTTAGGCGACAACCATCTCAATTTGATGTTGACTTTCACAATGCCAAAAACAATGAACAAGAAGTCCCAGTTGAAGCTTTTGAATATCGCATCGGTCAATCTCTCCCCCGATGGGAGAACAACCATGCTAGAACGACCATGCTACCATTTGCACGAAGGAGGGGGAAGGTGCAAATGAAATGTCGTCCATTCGAGAACGCACTTGATGATATCACATCTTTTGCACTTCATGATATAAGATTGTAATGATTCTGTTAAGAAAATGAAGAAAATACATCTTAAATGAAGAAAATGAATTAGTTTTACACTTCATAATATCACATCTTTTGTAATGGTTCTTTTAAGAAAATGAAGAAAATTTTTAACTTAAAATATAAATTTTGTTATTGAAAGCATTTGGAATATGTGCAAATTATTTCATTGCTTTTTTGGCTGTTATTAAAGTTTAGGTGTTTGATATTTCATTTGCTCAGATGACATGTTATTGAAATTATTTCATTGCTTTCTTGCATTTGATCAAGTTTCAGCTCATAGAATTAAAACTAAAATTAATATTTATGCTATGTTCTATGTTGTATCATTATTGCATTGTTTACTGTGATTATTATACTGATTTTAAGAATTAGTAAACTATCTGTACAATCGTATGGAAGGATTAATAAATCATATAGTATTTTTTTTTAGTTAAAATATCTCTAGTATATTTTATGTTAATTCATTTTATGTATTTTTTACTATATGGCTTTATTTTATACCATTGTATAAGTAATTTTGTTATGTTTTAACAATGGCATGTGGAAGTTACAATATATGTTATTAGAATGCTACATAAATAAAATGGCACTGATATTATTTGTGAGTGTAAGAGTAATTCAAAACTATATAAGATCAATCTAAATGGATTTGAGAACTAAGGCCTTCTAGGTACTTCTGTTACAGAGAAAGTTCTAATGTTTTGATTTCTGTTTGGAATTGAGGTGTTTGATATTTCAATTTCTTGTTAAGCTGCTAAAAAAAATTCAGTTTTAGGTGCAAAGCTAATTCCATGGGAATCCACTTTTTAGGTGCATTGAGAAAGAATTCATGCATTTACAAGTCTAACACCTCAACTTTCATATCTACATATATATCACTTTGCACAACTCGTAGAGCTGACCAGAGGAGATCATGCTCTCGAAGGCTGTTTGGTGGCAATAATGAAGTTGTTTATTTTTCAATTTCTTGTTAAACTGCTCATTAAAAGTCAGGAAATTGGGACAACATTCATTTGATCTGTTATGGCAAAACTAATTCCATGGGAATCCACTTTTTAGGTGTATTGAGAAAGAATTCATGCATGTACAAGTCTCCCACTTGAACTTTCATATCTACATACATATCACTTTGCACAACTCGTAGAGCTGACTAGAAGAGATCATGCTTTTGAAGGTTATTTGGTGGCAAAAACGAAGTATTTTATTTTTCAATTTCTTGTTAAGCTGCTCATTTTAAAATCAGGAAATTGGGACAGCATTCATTTGAATCAGCTTTGGATGAAATTTGAGAAGCTGGGCGTATAAGTTTGTGTTCAAACCTCATCAAATTTTGCAAATTGGGCGCTTTTTTTTATGTAACTCGTACCTGGAAGCATTTGGTGTAATGTCTGTGTAATGTTTCTTTAAAGTTTATATATAGTTGCATTTGGTATTTTCTCTGTCACACCTATACTGTCATGTTTTGCCTTGCAATAAATTCGGATAAATGTAAAGTCTAGTATACATTATTATGTCTTTGAGTACATCTGAGAACCCTTTGCTTGGATATGCTTTGCTTCAATTCCCAAATCAGTATCTTTGAGTACATCACGGAATCATATTTTTAGGGGCATTTTTTCTTTGTGCATTTACCTATATACCACTTGAATTTATATTTTGCTCCACTGATTTAGCTCAATAGAAGAGATGATGCTCTCCAAGATTATTTGCTGGCAAGATTTATCATGATTTTTTAAAATTTCTTGTTAAGCTTGTTGACCTCATTTTTGGTGAGGTCTTAGTCTCCTACTCTTAGAACCTAGGATCTAGCTTTAGGAGTTCTTATTGACAATCCTAGCGGACTAGTAATGGAGCCCACCTCCCGTAGAACTTCAAACCGCTTCTTTACTCATTTTTTGTGAAAACTCGCACGAATGGTCCCAAGCACTCAACTTCTAGTTGCAAGGGCTAAGGACCAACATGCAGAGGGTCTGAAAATGAGTTCCTATAGGATCAAACGACCTTAGGTTAACCCTCGGTGACTCAGCAACGCACTTGTTGCATCACGCACAATTTTG
>NW_018164505.1:101568-102235 GCF_001263595.1 Phalaenopsis equestris | reverse complement strand
TCAAAACTGATTACTTATTTCTTGGAGGCTGCACTTATTCAATCAATATTGTCACTGTTTGGGTTATTGTAAATCACTGTTTTGAAGAGGGGTTTGGGAATTTTAAGTTGTCATTTTGGGACTGTTTTAAGGATGTTTCTTTTGCTGTTTGGAGCTGTTAAGTACTGTTTAAAGTGTTGTTAAATGTTGTCCAGCGTTTAGAGATGCTGTAGGAGTGCTGTTGAGAGATGGGAGAAGGGTATAGTGCTGTTGGAAACTTAGAAAAGCTTAGGGAGTGCTGTTTAAACTTTCAAATTGTCGTTTGGGAGCCGTTTGAGATACAAGGCTGCTGTCCATTGCTATTTAAGAGCTGTTAGGAGTGTTTGGAGGCCATAGGAGTGCTGATTGGAAGTTTAGGATGATTGTTTGGTTGTTGTGGTTATTGCTTAGACCCATGAAGTTGATGTTCAAATTCATATAGAAGTTGTTTGAGTATTGTAGTTGCTGTTCGGGGTCATATAAGTGCTGTAGTTGACTTACAATTGCTGGAATTAATAATTTGGAGTGTCATAGGTGCTGTAGGAGGGTTGGCGAGGCACTGAATTTGTTAGTTTTTGTGACATAAGTGCTGATTGGAAGCTTAGATGGCTGTTTGGGTGATGTCCATTCTTATAGATGGCTGTTTGGG
>NW_018164505.1:94745-99849 GCF_001263595.1 Phalaenopsis equestris | reverse complement strand
TAATATTTATGCTATGTTCTATGTTGTATCATTATTGCATTGTTTACTGTGATTATTATACTGATTTTAAGAATTAGTAAACTATATGTACAATCGTATGGAATGATTAATAAATCATATAGTTCTTTTTTGAATTTAAAATATCTCTAGTATATTTTATGTTAATTCATTTTATGTATTTTTTACTATAAGGCTTTATTTTACACCATTGTATAAGTAATTTTGTTATGTTTTAACAATGGCTTGTGGAAGTTACGATATATGTTATTAGAATGCTACATAAATAAAATCGCACTGATATTATCTGTGAGTGTAAGAGTAATTCAAAACTATATAAGATCAATCTAAAAGACTTTGAGAACTAAGGCCTTCTAGGTAATTCTGTTACAGAGAAAGTTCTAATGTTTTGAGTTCTGTTTGGAATTGAGGTGTTTGATATTTCAATTTCTTGTTAAGCTGCTAAAAAAAAATCAGTTTTAGGTGCAAAGCTAATTCCATGGGAATCTACTTTTTAGGTGCATTGAGAAAGAATTCATGCATTTACAGGTCTAACACCTAAACTTTCATATCTACATACATATCACTTTGCACAACTCGTAGGGTTGACCAGAAGAGATCATGCTCTCGAAGGTTGTTTGGTGGCAAGAACGAAGTATTTTATTTTTCAATTTCTTGTTAAGCTACTCATTTTAAAATCAGGAAATTGGGACAACATTCATTTGAATCAGCTTTGGATGAAATTTGAGAAGTTGGGCGTATAAATTTTTGTTCAAACCTCATCAAATTTTGCAAATTGGGTGTTTTTTTTTATGTATCCCATGCCTGGAAGCATTTGGTGTAATGTCTGTGTAAAGTTTCTTTAAAGTTTATATATAGTTGCAATTGGTATTTTCTCTATCACACCTATACAGTCATGTTTTGCCTTGCAATAAATTCGGATAAATGTAAAGTCTAGTATGCATTATTATGACTTTTGAGTACATCATGTAAGTAGGATAGCTGAGAACCCTTTGCTTGGATATGCTTTTCTTCAATTCCCAAGTCAGTATTTTTGAGTACATCACGGAATCATATTTTTAGGGGCATTTTTTCTTCGTGCATTTACATATATACCACTTGAATTTTATATTTTGCTCCGCTGATTTAGCTCAATATAAGAGATGATGCTCTCCAAGGTTATTTGGTGGCAAGAGTTATCGTGATTTTTTAAAATTTCTTGTTAAGCTGATCAAAAGAATTCAGGGATTTGTGATAGCATGCATTTCTTCTGTTCTGGCACAACTAATTCCACAGAATCATATTTTTAGGGGCATTTACAATCATATCATGCTTGTTTGCATTTCTTATCCACTGAAGCTTGTTTGCATGCAATTTATTTCGGTATTTTGTAAAGCTATGGAGTAAGACATTGCTGGGAGTTTGGATTTTGGTGAGACACTCTAGGATAGCTTAAACTTGTAAGCAACCATTGCTGTCATTACCAAGTAAAGCTACTCTCTTTAAAATGCAATTAATATTGGATTCAGTCCATTGAGGATGTTTTGAAACCTGTAAACATGAAGTGCAATGAACTTGGGGCTGATTTGGAAACCTGTAAATATTAATTGTCTATGAAGTCTGCTCCTTTTATACATGTTGCTGCAATTTGAATGAAAACTTGTAAACATGTTGCTGCAATTTCTACCATTTGAGAAGTTTATGATTGCAAGGGTAAAAACTGAACTTCTATCTTCTAACACCTGAACTTTCATATATAAATACATAGACATTTGCTCAACTCATTCAGCTGACCAACAGAGATCATGCTCTTGAAGGTTGTTTGGTGGCAAGAATGAAACTGGATTTTTAATTTTCTTGTTAAGCTCCTCAAAGGAATTCAGGGAATTGGGACAACACGTCTTTGTTCTGTTATGGCAAAGCTATTTGGAAGGCATCATTTTATTTTTTTCAACAGGAAAGGAATATGTTGTAAATATATTTGGAGACATTGTTGAGTGTAAATGATGTATATTTTTGTTTTATTACAGTAATGAATATACATGATTCCTTTCCCGTGGATGTAAGTCCGTATGACCGAACCACGCTAAATCCTTTATTTTTATTGATTTATTTAATTTATTTTATTTATTCGCTGTAAATCGAAATGCATACTTCAATGTATATTTCCGCCGTACTAATAAAATGAGTCATTTACAAATAAAGATCTTGTTACAACTGGAATGTTATTTCCTATTTTGTTGCACTCAGGACAAGATGAGCTCACGGATTTCCGGGACATCCCGACGAACACTCTGTTACTGTGGCCTCGAACCCTTACTGCTGACGTCACGCCAACATCACAACTACGGGAGGAAGTTTTATACCTGCTCACGGAGCATCGCTGAACAGTGCAAATTCTTCCGTTGGGCAGACAGTTCGATTGATTCCCCAGATGATGTTGATCGAGAATGGAGAACATTACTTGAGCAAAGTCTGGCACGGGAGCTACATCGTGTTAATGTTAAGAATGATATAATTATCTTTCTAATTGTGATTGTAATAGTTTTAGAGTTTTTTTTTTGCTCTCCCGATACTATCGATTACTTGAGATGTGTTTATGTAATTCTGCATTGTTATTGTTGAAGTTTGGGAATAACAGAAGTCATGTATCCCCTTGAAATTTTTTGTTATGTAAACGATGAATTATTGTTGTGATATATAACAAAAATGAGTACTTTAACTCGCAGTTTATTTTTTTAGCAAAATATTTATGTTTACATATCCATGACCTAACATATCTATGATCTAAATAAAAAAAATAAAAAATTAATGTATTTGTGTTTGACCATCAAATATTGATATTCATAACTTTTTATATGTTATATCAGTTATGAATGACAGTGTATTTCAACTTGTGAAAAAAAAATTGGGCATACATCCCTTTAATTGGTTTTCTTCAAGTTACCGTCGATATTTAATGAAAAATAGTTAAATAGATTAGTTTATTTATAATATGTTAAATCCTAAATGGGAATTTATTTTTAAAACAATCGTGCCACCGAATTTAACAACATTCCTATAACAAGTCTTTTATTTTGTATTCTCACCTATCTAACAAGTAAATATTTTAAAATATAATAATCAATCCTATAAATTTATTACATAACTATTAATAAATAATTACCCAATAATATAATTTATTATATATTTAACACGTTGAAGTTTTTCTAATTTATTACATAATAAATTTTGCTTTTGGAGTTTAAAAAATTTCACTGTTACATTCCTCTTTTAAACATTTTAACAAACAAGGGCAGAATTGTCATTTTTCCAGAAACAGCTGCTCTGCAGTTATTTTCACACAGCTGCACCAAACAGACAACCAGCTTCCCCGCAGCAGTTTCTTGGGGCAGCGCAGCTGCAGCTGCGCCAAACAGACCCGAAGATATGAATGGATGATCTCACTTCTGAGTTCCTTTAATTTAATTTGAAGATGTGGCTTGTGTTTTGAAATGTCAACATTGGAGGGAACACTAACCCAGCCTCACTGCCATTAGGCTTGGCAATTAAACCAATTTAATATGAAATTCCTCTAGTGCCTTGCAAGTTAAGGCCTCCTCGATGGTACACAACACTTGCTTCACCAGAGTTCTATGCATTTAATGAAGATTGTGATTCTCATTGGTGATTTGAGCATTTTGATGTTGAGCTTGAAGACTATTAACTGATGCCTTCCCAATGATGGGAAAATTATGTGGAGTAAAATGGAAAATAAGAGCAACACCAAGTTGACTTTTGGGTAAAACATGATATTCCCAACTTTGATAGTCATTTACACATAATGCTAACCTGGATTGGGAGCAATCTGTGGAATTTTTTTTTAGTGCGGAGAGTTTCTTCCCAAGAAGCAAGATCAGTATGTATCTGTAAATTAAATGGGGGAGTGGGTGCCTGGTCGAATCAATTTCTCCTATTCCATCGCTGAGAGAGTTGGGCTTGTTAAGAGGTGGTTTGGAATTAAACAATTGTTGAGAGTACACTTGCCCACAATTTTTGAGTGAATTTTTTGTTTACCTTGCCATCCTTGCTCGTAGTGATCTTGGCTTTTGAGCGACTATGCTGAAGAATTTTATAGACTTATTGCGAGAAATAGTTTTAATAAATTAAGAAAATTTTTTATACAATAAGCCCAAGCCTTCCTAGGTCTACCTCTGCCTTTCTTAACATAAGTCGAATATAAAACATCTACTCTCCTAATCGGATCGCCAGATGGTCGACATTTAATGTGACCAAACCATATAAGACGACTCTCTCTAATTTTGTCTGTCATTGGAGCTTTTCTCTTTTTGTCTCTAAGTGAAAAGCCGCCCATCCACCTAATCATTCTCATCTCGACAACACTTAACTTAGTATTATGCTTCTCTTTTAAAGGCCAACATTCAACACCATAGAGCATTGCGAGTCTCACCACCATCTTATAAAATTTTTCTTTTAGTCTAAACAGTATTTTTCTATCGCACAAAAGGCCCGAAGCATTCCTCCACTTCAACCAACCAACTTGAATTCTACTATCACATTCTCATCTCTGCTACACTTAACTTAGTATTATGCTTCTCTTTTAAAGGTTAAAGGCCAACATTCAACACCTATCACATTCTCATCTCTGCTACACTTAACTTAGTATTATGCTTCTCTTTTAAAGGCCAACATTCAACACCATAGAGCATTGCGAGTCTCACCACCATCTTATAAAAATTTTCTTTTAGTTTATGCAGTATTTTCCTATCACACAAAAGGCTCGAATCATTCCTCCACTTCAACCAACCAACTTGAATTAACATCCCCATTTATATCACCATCGCTTTGAATAACAGATCCGAGATATCTAAATCGTTCACACCTTTTAATAATTTGATCACCCAAACTTACACTTCTGTCACTAGAGCTATTAGTACTAAAATTACATTCCATGTATTCAGTTTTAGTTCTACTCAATTGAAAGTCTTTAGAATCTAATGTAGACCTCCATAAATCAAGTTTTTTCTGGGCTTTTTCCCTCTCCCTATCCACAAAAAGGATATCATCAGCAAAAAGCATACACTAAGGTACATCCTCCTGTAGATGT
>NW_018164505.1:93679-93975 GCF_001263595.1 Phalaenopsis equestris | reverse complement strand
ATACATATATATATATATATATATTAATTGACTTTTTTTTACCCCTCCCCCTTTCCTCTTTAATCCCTAGCACTCCCTGCGTCCGAGCTCTGTCTCCCTTCCTTCTCCCGTTCGTGTGTCTGGCTCTTTCTCTTTCTCAGTCTCGAGCTGAGCGAGCTCTTTCTCCTCCACGCGAGGGAAGAGTTGACCTCGTCCGTCCTTCCCTGACTTTCTTCTGCCCGCGGCCTTCCTTCCCGAAGCCGAGCCAGTCTCCTTGAGCCGTGGATTTTCTTTTCTCGGTAGTTTGACTCTGGGAA
>NW_018164505.1:91182-91413 GCF_001263595.1 Phalaenopsis equestris | reverse complement strand
GTTTGGCTCTAGTTGGGGGCTGTGTTTGGCTTTGGTTTTGTTGAGCTCAGTTTGGCTCTAGTTGGGGGCTGTGTTTGGCTCTAGTTGGGGGCTGGTTTTGGCTTTGGTTTTGTTGAGCTCAGTTTGGCTCTAGTTGGGGGCTGTGTTTGGCTTCGGTTCTTGTTGAGGTTGGCTTTGGCTTTGTTTCTTGTTTGAGGCTGGTTTTGGGTTTGTTTCTTGTTGAAGGCTGTG
>NW_018164505.1:73433-87998 GCF_001263595.1 Phalaenopsis equestris | reverse complement strand
GATGGGATTTCAATTCCGGCTGCCGACAGCTTCTTACGGGCGACCCCCCAAACAACATTTGTTTCTTTTTTGTGCCGACACTAGTATACATCTCTTTAATGACTTGAATACAAGTCATATCAACACCTTTGTTCTCAAGAACTCTCCAAAGGATGTCTCTTGGAACATTATTGCAAGCTTTTTCTAAATCAATAAAAATCAAATGTAGATCCTCCTTATTTTCTCTGAACTTCTCCATCAAACCTCTCAATAAATGTATAACTTCTATTATAGACCCGCCCGACATAAATCCAAATTGATTATGAGAAATTTTTGCAATCTGTCTTAACCTGTGCTCAATTACCCTCTCCAATAATTTTAAAGTATGACATACTAACTTAATTCTTTTATAATTTGTACATTATTGTGCATCCCTTTTATTCTTAAAATAGGGACCAATTAACTCTTCATCCACTCCTCAAGTATCTTTTTAGTTTTCAAAAAAAATATTAAAGAGCTTAGTAAGCCAAGAAACTCCCAAATCTCCTAAATATTTCCACACATCAATTGAGATATCATCCGGTCCGACAGACTTTTCACCCTTGATTTTCTTTAAAGCCTCCTCAACTTGTTTTTTACTAATGCGACAGTAAAAATGAAACGTTTTATTATTATTAACAATATTAAGATCACTAAGACCGATCATATTTTCAAAAACTTCATTAAAAATTTTATCAAAATAGCTCTCCCACCAATGTTGAATATCTTTTTCTAAGAAAGCACTTTTTGATTTTCATATTTAATACACTTTACTTTAGGTAAATCTTTACTTTTCTTTTTTCTTTGTTTGGCTAGTTTATAGATATATTTTTCACCATCCTTAGTATATAATCTATTATAAAGAATACTAGAAGCATAAATTTTAGTGTCACAGATTATTCTTTTAGATTCCTTACGAGAGACAGTTTGAATGAAAATAATAATTTATTGGTAGCTTGCTATATTAAAAGCTTTAATTAAGGTATAAAAGACAAACTCAAGATGCAGTTTATTGTGTTGTCACACCATTTTTTGGAAATGATGCATTTCCTTGCTTTTTAGAAGACGTTTGTTGTTATAAACATTGTGTGACCAATTTTTTTCTTTTTGAAGGGTCACTTGCCCTTCATGGTATTCCCATAGCCTTACTTCAGATCGCGAGAACAAATTCATTTTCTATTTTGGTGTGAACCATGAAAAGCACTACAAACCTTTCTTTACCTTAGTTCCACATACCATCTGCAAATAAGAGGATAAAAAGAAGTTGTCAATCGCAAATTCGGCAATCTACTTTATTGCCTTACTATTGGCTTTAAAAATTGGAGTCTCCCTCTTAAAATGATAGGAGTTTTACATAAAGTTCTAGGTTAAATTCTTAGAAAGTAAATTAGGATCGTAGATAAAACACTACCGAAAAAGTTTACTCTCATTTGTGAGAACTTTATGATTTGAGATTCTAGATTTCTCGTAGGCTTAAGCCTCTATTGTTAATTACACTTTTCGATAATGAGAGAATATTTTTTATTACATTTGGCCACTAAAGAGTTGATTACTCAATATGTAGTAACACCAAGTAGGGTTTGGGATTGTAAAATATATCGTTGTGAACTCAAGAGCCAATATTGGGTGGAATGATGATGAACCGGATTAAGATCTCATAGTTTTGTCATCCCGAGCTATCATAGACCCTAGTCTATTTAATCAGAGGAGATAGTTGGAAGCCTTTATCGTTGATTACTCTTTTTGATAATGGGAGAGCATTTTCGATTAAAAGTAGCCACTAGAGAGCTGATTATTCAGTTTTGGTAACAACAATTAGGGTTTTGGATTGTAAAATTTATTATCCTGAACTTAAGAGCCAATAATGGGTGGAATGACTATGAACCCAATTAAGATTCCATGTTTCTGTCATCCCGGGCTTTCTTTAGCCCATGCTATTTGGTCAGAGGAGGTATGCGAGCTACCCTAACATAATGATCTTTATCACCAACAATGGATTGTTTTGTCCATGGGGATCTTGTGGACTTGTGGTGAATGCTCGTCTTAGAAGATTGAGGGTCTGTTTGGGACAACTGCAACTTATTAAAAGGTAGCTGTGAAACTGCTGAATATCAATCTGATGCCCAAAAAGCTACAACGACTATTATAAATTTTTTTTTTAAGTCAGACTACAACTAGAAAGCGATCACCGCACCTAGCCAGGAGTGGTGGAAAAACGCAGATTTTTTTTGACAGTTTTTTGACAAATTTTTGTTTGTTTATATATTGAGCACAACAAAACTGTTTGTGTTTGGGTCGTTAACTTAGCAAACGAATCAAACATGAGTTGTTCGCGAACAACGAGTCGTTTTGACAGCCCTATCTATGACCATAACGATGGTAATCCAAAGCCATCACCAAAGGCAATTCGAATGCCAAAGTAACCTAAGAAATCGAAGGGCATAACAAAAGATCTCCAAGTCCTTCATAGGCTATTAACATCTACTTTATGTGTTTTATCAAAACATACACAACACCTGAAACATTATTATTAGCAAGTTCAACATCATCTTTCATCTATTTTGCAAATTCTTGTTGCCAAATCAAAATTCATGATAAAATCCCAACCCATATTTAAAACATATACAACGCCCGAACATTACTAATAACAAATTCAACACTATCTTTCATCCATTTTTCAAATTTTCACTCAAATTTTAAAATTCATGATAAAATCTCAACTCATATTCGTTACATTCACATCACCTGAAACATCGCTATCAACAAATCCAACACCAACTTTCATCAATTTCTCAGATTCCCACTCAAATATCAAAATTTATGATAAAATCCCTACCCATATTTTCATTAACAAATCCAACACCAGAAATCGAACAGGGCAAAACCACATGGAAGCAGTGATTCAGGAGCTATGTATGTAATTATCCTAAAACAAAAAAAAAAAAAAAGCGCAAACCAAAGACCATACAAAATAAAGACACCAAGAAGCATTGCTTGGGGTGCTAGGTATGTAATTATCCCAATAATACCAAAATCAACATCTCAGAGCTACAAACCGAACAGAACAAAACCACCGGGAAGCCAATAATATCAAAACGAAGCTAAAAATACAATGCACAAACCAAATAGAGCGAAGCCACAAGGAAATAGAAAAAAAGAGATGTTCTCAGTGCTATGTAAAAATCCCAAAGCCAATGGGTTTCTACGCAAACCATATACTTAATAGAGCAAAGCCACCAAGAATAGAGGAGGGGTAGAAGATACTATAGGAGGAAGGAACCAAACGCCGGGCTTCCCTTGTCACAGGTGTCGAACGTAGAAAAGAAAGAGGAGAAAAAATCCTAGGTAGCCCGAAGGAAGCACAGAATGCATGAAGAGGCTGGGGTTGGCGGGGGGGCATGGGAGTAATAGCGAACCGACGGAAGCAGCAAATGCAAATTGCGTCTTAATTTAGCAGGCTCGTTTAATGAAACGACATGTGCCGCAATAAACAAACATGCAGAATCACGACACCCTACCACGCCGCAGCTAAAACGCTGCGCCAAAAAGAACCTTTAGCATTTATAGTTGGTCTTGTCAATTTTAGTTTATATTAGAAAGAGAATCATATTGGTTGAATAAGAGCTCAGACCTATGCACTACAGTCCATTTAGGAATAATGATCAGACTAGAATATAGGACTTGCGTCCTTGCTCTATGGGAAAGGCAGTCTGTTTAAGATTGTGCATGATTTAATAGTTTTCAATTTGGCGTTTTGAGATTGGATGTTCCTAGAGTTTTAAGACATGCACCTTTCTCAATGTAATTTCAATTTTAGCATTAATATGCAATTAACTCAAGCAACATTCTCAGATACTTATGATTAAGGACTTGCGGCAAGCGACAAAGTGAATTTGAATTGATTTTTAGAGGATTTTATTGTTATTTGCATGAATATGTTATAATTAAAGAATGTACAAATGTTTCATTTAGGCATTTAGTTTTGCCTTTTGTCTACTAGTGCAAAGGGATTGTGGATATGATGTTTAGCGATAACATTCTATATTTTGATTGTTTTTTTGGAATTATGCATCTCTCCTACATTCAGTTCTCACTTAAGTGCTTGTGTGGACCACCCCATAATCATAATGTATGGTTTCAAATAACTTTGGTTGCATTCATAAGTGAGCTAGTGCTTGTACCATAGGTTTCATTCGAGCTCGTTGACTAGTTGTCGAGTCCCCTGTAAATTTATTGTAGGTTCTTTTTACTATCTCATTTACCTTTATAAGTGAACTAGTGAGTTTGCTGCAGGTTTCATTCGAGGTTGTTGATGAGTCCTCTAGTCCCCCGAGCAAGTAAGATTTTAATATTAGGGTCCTAAAATTCATCTTCTGTCTGCTATTCCAAAAGTGGTGTAGATCTGGTGGCGATTGTGCAGAATTTCTTTTTTGTCTTTTAAAAAGAATCGTTTTATGTTTGCTAGCAATGATATTGTGAATTTGGTGACATGTTTTTACATTTATTTGTGGTATTAAATCCAAGTGTGCCCCATTGGTGCATGAACAGTATCCATATGGTATCAGATTGGTTCATTCTAGATTGGATCAAACTTCCCTTTCTCTTTTAGAACTGTTAGATAAGTTTTGGTGTTACACTTGTGGTGAGGGGAGATTTTTTGTTTATGATTTAATTGGCTTTTGGCTCTCTAAACATTTTTGTGATTTCATCATGACTTCATTTTGCTTATTTAATTTTTGCAGTTCAATTTAACTTAAGAATCAACCTTAACTTTTAATCTTATAATTTCTTATAGATTGTTTAACATTTCTTTTTAATTTAGAGGTCAATTTCTTTTATTCTTTTATTTTGCTTAATTTAAATTTTAATTCAATCCAAACAACAGGCAACATTACGATAGCCTCCAGACGTCATCCCACAAAGGCGTTGCTTTAGAAAATTGGGTCTAATCACCATGCCAAGAAAGACGTGCATGACCTTTTTTGTGAGACACTATAGTTGAAATGTTTGAAATCCACCACACCATAAAAGACGCGCATACAGTACCTGTAAGGCAAGCCACAAAAATAATAGCAGAATTTATTAAGTTAATTTTTTGCAGCATTTTGGCTGCCTCTCGACATCATCCCCTCGAAGGTTTTTTGGAAAACTAGGCCCAATAACCATTCCAACAAAGGCATGCAAAGCGATTGTTGTGAGACATCGTGGTTATAATGCTTGAAATCTATCACGCCAAGAAACACATGCATGGGGTGGCTGCAAGCAAAATTCACGACACATTTATGCATTTTTTCCTGTTGCATCGTGATTATTGTTGAATTCCCTCATCATGCTAAGAATGAGCCTCGCCGAATTCCTTCACCATACTAAGAAAAGCATGCAAGAGTTCGCTCGTAATGGACATGTCTCAAACAGATTCCGATAGGCATATCCCCCCCCAATGAGTCATGAGCGTTGCGGAATCTCCCTCACCATACTAAGAAAAACATGTGGTAGACACATTGCAAAGCAGGTTTCATCGTGAGCATTACATATGATCTTCCCCCGCCATCCTAAAAAATATCTGCATGGGTTCCCCTCATTGCGTCGAAATGTGCCACAAGTAGACATGGAGAAGTTTTAGAAGCAACCTTTTTATACCTTATGTGATCGACGTCGACGAGGCATGGATTTTGAGATAAGAAATACTATCTCTCACTTTTTCTTTTTTCCGTCTCTCTTTCTCTCTCCTATTTTGCTCTCTATTCTTGGAGAAATCTTGCTGCTCAGGCAGGGAAGAGGGAGGAGTGGCGTGACTAAAGTCTCTTTCTTAGTTAGCATTAAGGCGTGAATGAGTTGAAAGGGTGGCACAACCTTTCATGTGGACATTGATCGAGGAGGTGTTTGTAGGCGTGTAGCTAGCCGGATCTCGCTGGCGAGAAGGACAGTGAGGGAGACGAGTCGGAGGTAAGGGTTGATGTGCACATGGGCTGGGTTGTTTACTGGAGAAGCAGGTGTTCGGTTTTAGAGGAGACGAGTCCTGCTGGTTTCACACTGTGGGAGGCGCTGGAGAGGTAGCTGCTGTTGCTGCCATGAAGTTTTGGGGAAGGGAAGGCTCGACTTTGTTCCGCCAAGAAGTGGTGTTGGAAAGGGATGTATGTCAGTGTAGAGGGAGTCTGGGATTTGGGTCGCCAAAAGGAGGCTTTTTGGGTCTACCTGAGAGGTGATTTGTAGATGTCTGTGGGTCTGCCGACGACGGGAAGAGCAGTTGGAGGAAATGACTAGTTCACCGATTGTGGTTGCAGTGGCGAAGGAGGGAGCTCATCACCGATTGTGGTTGCAGTGGCGAAGGAGGGAGCTGGCGAAGGAGGGAGCTCTTGACAGTGGTTTGTCGGTGGGATTAGAGGGTGGTGATGGTGATATTGTATGAAAGGGACAACGAGATATGAAGAGAGTGGGAGGAAGATGGGAGGTTGTTATGTTGCCAACGGTGGCGGATTTCTGGCATGTAGCTTTCGCATACGGGCCAACGGTGGCGGATTTCTGGCATGTAGCTTTCGCGTACGGGAAGAGAAGAGTAGCTTTCGCATACGGGAAGAGAAGAGAAGAGAGGAGATCAGGTGTTATGCCGGTAACAAATAATATATGTGGGGGAGTGGCTCACGTTTCATAATAGAGAGGGAAATCTTAGTAAATTAGTAAAAAGGACAGAGAAAAGAGGATGGTTGATGGATTTGTCCCTCATTTTGTCTATGTTCATGCATGAAAGAGAGGTGAATTTTGGAAAATTTTTAATAAGGAGAGTAATTGGGTGCTATTTGAAAACTTGCTATTTTTACTTATTGCTCGCCTTGAGAGGCATTTCCCTTCGAAAGGGAGTTTAGAGTGGGGGCCACATGATTAATGAGTTTTTTATTTATTTCCTACAACCAATTAATCAATTGATTGATGCAAATGAAGTAACAAATACATTTAAATTATAAATATTGCATGTTATTAATATATAAATATATATACAAATATATTAGTTAATATATGTTTATATGTTAACTTATATATTTAATATATTTAAATATATTAGATTTATATTACATTTAAATAATAATGGCTCTTTGACCTCTCAACATTCACCGAATGAAGCCCTCGATCCAGACGTGCTTATGCAGTCTGTTTTGAAAAATTGTGCCTCTGAAAAATTTTTATATAAGCGAAAATTCATGTAAATAAACCTTATGCATGCAAATCACATAAAAATGAACGCAACTAATGAGGCAGATATAAAGTCAACAAATTCCCCCCCAATAAATATGATATGCAACTGAAGCGAATCATGTTTGTTTTAAGCTGATTAACCCAATGAATTTCCAACAACTTATTTGGATGTCACGTTGAGGGATTCATTTAACAGATCTATGTGAGGGCTGATAGGGTGTCGATGCAACGTTTGAACTAAATTAGATATGCAGCTATATATTATTCTTTGGTTGTTATTGCCTTGCAATTTAGATAATTTATTGAAACTCGACACTTTTTTTTTGATAGAAAAATTAGCCCATGATTGAGAATTTAATTAAATTTCTGTCTTGCATGGTTTGTCATCACTGACTCTGTAGGGGGATTAAAGTTATTACCTGCCCTCTATTTTCTTCTTTGACAGACTTGATGAAAGAGGATCAAATTTGTCCCTATTGACTTGTCAAGAAAATTGAGCATGCCTTCGACATTTTGCTTCCCGCTTTGATGGGCTTGATAAAAGAGGCATACTGATGAGCTTGCTTTTGAGGCCTATACAAGATCAATGGTAAAAGCATCAACATGTCCAACACTTGTTGGACTGATGGATGCATTGATGCATAACACCCTTGATTCATTCTTAGGCTCCATATGAACATCAAGATAACTTCTTCAATCATGTGCTTTATGCTTTGGATTCATTGAAAAGGAAATTCTTTGGTTTGTGCTTTGTGCTTGATCGAATCTATTGAAGATGATATTAAGTTTGACTTAATGTCTTCTTAGTGAGGATCATCTCCTTTGTTGTTTGTTTAGCTCCTAAGATCTCTTGGATTTAATAGCTAGAGCTTGTCAAGTTTGATTAGCTTGAGCGGAACAACCGTTGCATCAGAATGACAAAATGCGGGCTTTTTCACTGCAGCCTTAGTTTGTTGACTAATAAAAACAGTCAGTGATTTGGCCATAGGCTTGTTCAGTCCAGCCTTCAGGACCCACTTGAGTTATAGACTAGGGTTGTTGATGGATTAACTGTCTTATCATCGTCAAATTAGCAAATGGGGGCTCTTCCATTACAACTTTAGCTTGTTGAGTGCAAAGACTAGCCAGTGACTCTGCCACGGCTTGTTGAGTTCACCTTCAGTACCTGCTCGAATATTAGGTTTGAGCTTTGAATAGAATTTTGCTTCAGTCATCGACAAACTGACAAAACGGGGGCTCTTCCACTACGACCTTAGCTTCTTTAGTACAAAGAGCAGCCCATGACTCTCTCATAGGCTTGTTGAGTTTGACCTTCAAGACCCTGTTTTGAGTCCTAGAATTGAGCAAAAAGGGATTTGAGCTTCTCCAACTTAACTTGCTGAAGCTTGCCGATTTGGAAGTCTTTTACATCTAATGTTTGAAACCTTGACAAATCTTTAGAGACAAACCTTTGACTGCTGGAATTTTCTTATGCATCTTTTTTGAATTTATTTTGCTTCATTTTAGCTGACTGAATGCAGCTTTGACATTAATAATTTGAATATCCTCTTGAGGATCTTGCCAGGAAGCACAATTTCATTTGAACAGAAGACATCCATATTGGGCACGATGCTAACCATTGCAGCTAAAAATCTCAGCCTTAACTTATACTTATATTAAAAGGAGGGTTTATTTTATGATGCATGAACATTGGTTGTGTGGCAATCGAGGATTTCGGCTTTAGGTGCAGTGTCAACCCGAACCATATACTTTCTGCTTGACGATTGAATGATTTCAAGATTTGAGGGATAGATTGGGGCTCCTAGCATTGGACATGTTGTCAACATTGGGCATGTTGTTAATCCGAAGGATCTTTGGACTTAATCAATAATGAAGTGATTTCATTATTTTTAAGTATATTTGGTGGTTTTGGAATTTATCACATTCCCAACCCATGTGATTTAGAAATTCCTGTCTTGCAAGAAAGATTTGTCAGTAGAAGATATTTTCTAGGAACTCGGCATGTAACAAAATAATGTCACATAAATATATAAAAAAGATGTCCCATATCTTGCAGGTGAAATTTTAGCAGTATGAAATGTTTTGAGGAACTTGATGTGAAACACGATGTTACCCAAATGAAATGAGAACACTCCCTGTCCTGATTTTGGGGATCTTGACCATGAGTGCAATATCAATCTAAATAAAATAAGAAAAACCCTTGTCCTTTAAAGGGAAATACAGCGACAACCATGTACATTTTCAAGAATCTCAAATCGTAACATATTATCACCCAATTGAAATAAGAATGCTCCTGTGTTTTACAAAAGAAAGTTTCTGGCAGTGAGTGGTAGTGTTTGGGGATTTTGTCTGAAGGCACGATTCAACCCAAATATATATAAATAAGTGCCCCTATCTGTAAGGAGAATTTCAATAACATAAAATGTATATAAGGATTATGGTATGAAACATGATATCACCCTGAATGTTTGGTTTTGTCCGAAAAAGAAGTGATTCTGGCATTTGATATAATTATAGTTATAATTTGACAAAGAAGTGATTCTGGCATAGATTATAGTTATAATTCATTTTGTTGTTTTGGATTTTTTGGAGAGAAAATGACCAAAGTCATATCCTACAAGGAAAAATTGGATACCCGTTCACCTGCGGGGTTGAAGTTTGCTGACAGTGAGATCCCTTGGCAGACTTTTCAAGGTTTCAGCCATTTTGAGATTCATCAATAAAACTTTTTCAGAATCCATCTTTGAATAAGCTTATTAATGGCAGATCTCTGAGAGAGCAAATCAAATGTCACTTCAATTTATTCTTTGGTCATTTCATCCCGTGAATCAGGAGCTGTCATAGCAGAAGAAAGATGACAACTTCTTGATTAGAGCTCAGTTGGTTTCAACCATAAGAAGCTTTCTATATGTATATTCTCCTCATTAAGGTTCCTTCTTTTAGAGCCTTCAAAATTTTGAGCATTCTATTAGATAGAATGCCAATTCACTTTTTCTCAATGGTTAGGGTTTGATGCTGTCGAGCCTAAAGTGACCGTTTCACCTCGCCAGTGGAGCTATTCCTTTTAACATTTTTTATTTCAAGTTTACCATGGGTAAGGATAACCCCTTCTCACTTTAGAACTCCTTAAATAATGAGTTGATCTAATAGTTTTTGCGCGATGATAATTATTCTTATCATCCAGTTTTCTTTGATGGACGAACTGAAAAGCCTAACCTGTAGGTATTTCAGTAGTTGATGTCTCTTGATGAAGCTACAGACAGATACAATTGTAGCCCTAGCGTCAGTGATGTGAATCTCCAAACCATCAAGCTTTATAGTGGTCATGCATAGTGAGATTCTTCTAGAGGACTATAATGATGAGATTTTACCAATGACAGATCCCGAGAGTGTTGACCAGATTCCCCGTTCTTTTCTATCTTCAAAATTTTTTTTATTCATGAATCTTCGGCCTCTATATTTGCTTACCTTTTCTACTTGAGACCTTTTGGTGATGGAATTCTAAACATAAGGTCCAGGTGTCACACCTCGATGTTCATTGAGTCGTAATTGTCTGGATTAATATTGGGCTATCAAAACAGGTGATTGCTATTTAACAGGCTCTTGATTAGCCCCGATCACAACCGATCTTTCATGTTTCCTTTCCATAAGGCATTTTCCTTTTAACGGCCTTTAGGATTCAGTGCAGTCTAACA
This sequence comes from Phalaenopsis equestris, assembly GCF_001263595.1. Taxonomy (NCBI): domain Eukaryota; kingdom Viridiplantae; phylum Streptophyta; class Magnoliopsida; order Asparagales; family Orchidaceae; genus Phalaenopsis; species Phalaenopsis equestris. The sequence goes on along the minus strand of NW_018164505.1, from coordinate 77,094 downwards.
AATAAAGTCTCGAGTTTCTTATTTTGGACAATAAAAGCAGATGATTGAAATAGTTGTTGTTGATGGTCGTGACAGCATTGTAGTATTTTGTCCATTTGTCATTAAATCCTCTATCAAATTGGCCAATTTGAATGCTTGTAGGAAGGATTGTGTTTGTACGTGCATAACTCACACCGAGTGTCTTAAAATAAACCTAATTCAAAATAGCTTTGGAGGAAAGACGCTGGAATACTCCAAATTTGATTAAAATATTTTTTAGAGTGATTGTATAATTCTTTGATTGATGTTGTTTGGTGTATAATTTGGCCAATTCGACTTGGAAATCTCAACACAAAGCAGTTGAACCGTGATAAAATTGTATTTTCTTGCGTTTTATTTAGCTGATTTAATCCTCCATAATCGTCTAACGACAAGCAACGGATTTCGCTTGAAGTTGTGACTCGAAACCTTCAAAATCTTTTTGCTGAACTTCCTAATTCAAGTTTTGCTGTGAAGTAGAGTCTACATAAATTTAAGAAATTCTACCCTCTCAAGTATTTTAAAGTTCTTGTGCAAGCTTATATGAAAACTATGCAGACAACTCACTTCGAGTAAAACCTGCATGAATTTATTATGGTTGCTTGTGCTGTTATAACTTATACTAATACTAAGATGCATCCTTGCTATTTGTCTGCTTACATCACGATGTTCTGTTTATTTATTAATTTCAATTTATTTTTCAGGAAGACATTATTTGCAAGCCAACCTGGACCCATTAGCATATTTTAATCATCGGGAGAGAAAACGAGAATGGCCTGTGCTATGGATATGAAATGAAGACATTAATTGACTGAATGATTAAGATATGGAAGTTTACTAGTGTAAGCTTCAACACAAATAGGTTGGATCTTGTTTCAGAATAATCAGTTTTTGAGCATACATGTGCCTCTCAACAATGATTTCTTCTGTCAGTAAATAAGGTACTGTCACAACCATAGGCTTTTTTGAAACACATTCTTTCTCATGATTGAAAACACAATTTTATTGATGTGGAACATTGTCTGTCAGATAATGCCAAATGTACCGACGGATTTTAAGGCTAACCTGGCGGAAGCTAAAAAGCATTTAGTAACTCACTCTGCGTATGTATTCATTACTTCTGTTTGCATGCACAGATTACAAATATATTTGAGCATTGCCATTTAATCTGAAATCAACTTTTTAATATGAGATTACACATTTATATCTTTAAACTGCTGCCATTTTATCTTGTATATTTTTATGTAATTGGTATTGGCCTGGAGCGGAGACAAATAAATGTGAGATCTTGGATTGTGAAAGTTATTTAGCTCTTTTGTTAGACTTGTAGGGAGAGTGAAGTCTACTTTTATGTTGGAGAGAGAATCTGGATGGATTCCGATCTAGTCTAAATATGGAGAGATTTTTAGTTTCATTTGTCTCAATTCTCTTATAGAAGCGCTGAATTATTTTCTGGATGCAAACAGAGAGCTAAGAGGTATCAAATTAGAAGGGTCAAATTAAATAAATGAAATGTTATAACGAGACTGGGTCATTTGACACATTTCCGAACTACTGTCTTTCCGCAATTTTATATGACATTGAATGGCCCTGACCTGTTGATAATCAGTTTATGCAGCTAATTTTAGGTACGGTTAAAACATATGAAGTTCTCCGGGTTTATTATTCAAAAAATTAATTGTAAAATGAATCTTTTCTTCCTTGGATGAAAACTGAAAAGGCTTGAAATTCAATTCATATGAAAATTTGTGTCTATCAATATTGTTATGAAAAATGTATATTAGGAAGCTTGTATATTAGGAAACTTGATATTAGACAACCTTATTAATGGAGATTTAATTCGAAGTTCTTTTCTATATTAGACTTATTTCTAATCGAGAAAAATGACAGTGTATATAAATATTTAATATATGTTTTCAATTGGAAATAAGAAAAGAGGAAGCTTTCCATCACATGGTATTAGAGCTTTGTCTGCGGCTGCTTCGTTCGTTTGACAAAGATGATGTAGCCTGCTTCGGAACAAGCACCGCCTTCAGCTTCGTCGCTAGCATCCCTAGATGTCTTCGACTTTATCATCTACATCGATCGATGTCATCATTCGATGCTTCAGTTTCGTTCGAAGGACTCGTCCGCTGCAAATGTCGTTGTCATCATTTTGTGCTTCAATTTTTTTCGAAGGCCTTGTTCTCTTTACAATCCACATTGGCTCAAGGTTCGAAGGTAGTGTGGTATTATCATCATGAACCTGGTCATATGAAGAGAATGTGTCAGAAGTTACTCAAAAATAACCAATAGGGTTCTAAATTACTGTCAGCTCACATGGTCACTACTAACGATATTTCTATGTGTAACTCTCTTGATCTTTACAGATGAATATGCTAAGTTCATCAAATTTCATGGAACATACAAGAAATTCTTCTCTATCATTACCCTTGCTAAGTTAGGTAACAATGATACTTGCCTTCTTTCCTCTTCCACACAATTGTTTATTGATTTTTGTGCTACAGATAACATGACAGGTGGTCTAAAACTTTTGTCTATCTTTCATAAGCATCTTTCTTTCGTCACTTAGCAGACAAATCTACCTCTAATATTCTTGTTTATGGCAAATGTTACACACAAATTACTTTAACTTCTATTCACATTTACCTCAATTCACTTTTATCTTATTTTTGTTAGCAAAATTAATAGATTTGTTACCTCAATTCACTTGTTTATGCGCTCATAATTGCTGTATCATATTCTTTTTAGATCATTGTTTATTTCAGGATCTTATGACGAAGAAGATTGTCTGCAAACGATGAGAATTAGGGGGGCAATACATTGTGGATAAGGGGAAACCTCGACCCATAGCTTGTTCCAGTTCCTTATCTTCTTTTGAGATTCATTATTGATTAATACATCCATCACTATCAATATTGAAAAGGTTATACCCTCAATTTTAGCAATTATCATCCTTAGATTGTGAGTCGTGTCAATTTACTAAACAGTATCATTTTTATTTTCTTCTTAGAGTTAATGAAAAAGTAACTCGGTTTTAAATTGGTGCATTCTGATTTTTGGGAACTTTATCTATTATCTAATGGATTTACTTTGGTCACTTTTGTGGATGATTTTTCTGACTTGGTTTTACTTCTTGAAATCTCGCATTGAGTTACTATCATATTTTCAATCTTTTTGTGTTGGAATTAAAACTAAATTCAATATTTCGGTTAAGATTCTAAAAGTGACGCTAAAAAATATTTTTATGCATCCTTTTTGACATATATGACACAAAACGAGATGTTTCACTAGTCAGCCTGTGTAGATACTCCATCCCAAAATGGATTAGCTAAAAAAAAAAAAAAAGACATCGTCTTGAGACGGCTAGAGACATTTTGTTTAAAACCGGTGTTTATAAATAGTTATGGGTTGATGCAGTTTCTATTATATATTTTTTGATCAATTGGATGTCTTGTATTATTCTATAGAATCATATACCCTATTAAATCTTGTACCAATTAATATACTTCAATATCAATATCAATTTCCATTAAAGTGCTTGGGTGTCTTAGTATTCCCCCGTCAGTGTCTTAAAAGAGTGAATCTTTCATAGTCTCATGCACATACAAGCAATCAATTTTAACTTATCATTCACATTATA
>NW_018164505.1:41402-72911 GCF_001263595.1 Phalaenopsis equestris | reverse complement strand
ATATATAACATTATAGTAAATAGCTTCAAATATATAACATTCATAATAACGTCTCCAATAAATAAGAGAACATATCAATCATAGATTGAAGTACGAGCACTCACGTCGAAGTTGATTAATTTGTTATTTGATTTGTTTTAATGTCGTCTTCTAAAATTTAAAGCCTAAAATAAACATGATATTCAACAACAACAATAATAAGCCTTTATCCTACTTAGTCGGGGCGGCTACATGAATCTTTTTTTTTCATTTTGTCCTATTGAGTGATAAATTTTCATTTAACTCTAAAATAAATATGGTATACATATTACTAAAATTTAATTTATTTATTATATTTATTATTTATTAACTTAACATTAATTAAGTATTAATTTCCATCATTTTTACTTTTAAAATCCTAATTAACTTTATTATGCTATTAAAATTCATTAATTAATTTATAATATAATCCTAAATTTTCCTCATCGAAGTTTGTTCAGGTCAATTTTTATTCTCTTCTAACTTGCACACTTCGTCTTCTTTTATTCCCCTCCATTAGGAAATTCTAACCAAAAGTTTTAATTTAATAAAATTTTCTATTAACATTACAAGGGCTAAACTTATTTTGTAATCAAATAATTACTGAAGTATGCTTATTTTAACCAAAACTGAAATCAATCTTCCTCTTCTAGCCTAAGTATACCCTTTTTAGATATTCATTTAATAGTTCATTCATTTAAAGGTTTGTTTGTTTTTGTAATCAAATAATTACTTCATAAGCTTGATGAAGCTCGTTATATTAGAAAATAAGTAGTTCAATGATATTACTCATTAATTTGACTAGAAAATTTAATGAACAAACTCAAGCATGAACATAGCTCTGGTCAACTCGGCTCAGCTCGGTTCATATAGCATTCCTCACATTTAAATGGTCAAATAACCTCCCTCAAAATTCTTATGTCTCACACTTTACCAAGAACTATAATCGTAAGAAGCGAAGAATTTTTTTGACATCCAAAAGCAAATTTTATTAAATCATAGAAGAAATTGTTATATTACCCAAATTTATAAACGTGAAATAAGATGATAGAAAATTGCGCAAGCAATAGTTAGAGAAACTGCCATGTCCACAACATCTGCTTGTAGTGGCAGAAAAATTATTGCATACGGACGGACACCGCATGCATCTCTGCATGCGGTGTCTGATCCTGACCGTAGATCAGACGATCTACGGTCATCCTGTATTTCGGTGGGCCTCACCTAAAATTTTTTTTTAAAAAAAAAAAACTAAAATATATCATGACCATAGATCACCGTGATTTACGGTCAGGATCGGACACCGCATGCAGAGATGCATGTGGTGTCCGTATGCAATAATTTCTCTAGTGGCAGAGCTTGAACTTTTTTTGTTTTAAATCGGGCAAATAAACTAATTATTGTATATTTATTATGCATAAGAACTTACTCTAATAGCTCGGAGAAAAATCCTAGAAACTACTATGGATGCAAACCTATGGAAATCCAATCAGAACCGACGGATTACTGGAGGGCCTATTATGGAATGGAAACCAGATGAATAGGATGACAAATTTCAAACTACTCGAAAAATCGTTTTTCATGTAAATAAAGGCCGTACTAACAGGAATAATTGATTACAATCAAAATTTAAAATTGCAGACTTAAAAATTTGTTATTGTTCCTATCAAATTAAAATGATATCAAGCCTTTGAAAATCATTAAAAATGCATCAAGTGTCAATTTCTTATTTGAAAAACCATGCGAGTGCAATATAACATTGATTAATCTAAAATTGTGTTAAGACATGGTAAATCGCTTATTAACTAATCCATGTGATGTACAAACTTGTGTTTTAGATTTGAATTAAATGTGATAATGGTTATTGTTAGTTTCCATTAATATTCCTAGGTCCAAGTTGTGCAGTTCTTATTCTAAGCTAAATGGCAAAACTTTGATTTGCTGCATTTGATTGGAACTTCTATTTCAAGGTTCCTCCTACATCTTATTAGTTCTTCGAATTATCTTCTCATTAATATAATATTTCTTCTCATTTGCTTTTTTAACGGTGTTATCATTATAACCAGTATAGAAAGAAAATCCGATACAGACATATTTATTCTTTGAACCATCTTTCTGAAGAGAGCACAAATCCAAAATAGCTTCATGGGAACCGAATCGACAGCCAAAACATGGTTGTATTACCCTGTATTTTTCATCAAACTCGAACAATCAACCTTTCCTGTCTAGCAAATGGCTGCATGGATTATGTTAATCAAAGCATCAATTATCAACTCAAGGAAACTTGGCCAAATTCTCTTCCGAGCTATTGCATGGGAATTTTCATCTTTTCATTGCAAAATCTACCGGGGTTAATCATCATTTGAGAGAGTTTCATACAAATTTGTTTTTCATATTATTAGAATTTTTTAAAAGTTATTTCACATATTTTTGTAAGCAATTTTTGTAACAATTCCTTTGATCTATTTTTCATATATAAGTGAAAACACAGGATGCTGCCCCTGGATTATGTTAATCAAAGCATCCTAAAGCCGTGATGCTCCGATACGGATTGCCAATGATTGGTGCTGTAAACCAATTCTGCTAATTTTCCTTGCAAAGCTGATGAAATCCCTCGAAAATATTGGTCAATGTTGAATCCAGATCTGTCCGGTCATGCCCAATTGATATAGCCTAGCAACCAAGGGAGAGAAAGATGGAGAGAAAGGAAGAGAGCAAGAGAGATTTGCCCCACGGGGGAAAGAGGGATGTTCTCAGGCTATTTGACCCCTTTTTATTTCACTGAAAATGGTGATTACAAAAAACAGAAGGGTAGAGAGTTCTCTCTATACTAGGGGTTGAGAGAGGAGAGCCCAAAGACCCTTTAATGCATGTCATTGATCCTTTTATTATAGTAGATATAAGAAAGCATGCAATATTAGATTATTACTCTTTCTTTAAGGAGGGTAGTACAAGTTCTTTTAGTCTTTTGTCATCGGAGCACATTGCTCAGGACCTCATCGGTTGTCGGATCTGGGCTTCGGTTGGTGGTTGGTTGAAAGAGTCACTGCCCTGGGAAGTAGACGTCCAAAGAAAGCCAACCAGAGAAGCGGTCGACCAGAGGAGGCCAACAGGAGTGTTGGCCGGCCAAAGAAGGCTGACAGAAGTGGTGGCTGGCCATGGGAGGCTGGCAGGAGTGGTGACCAGCCATGGGAGGCCGGCTGGAGTGTCGGTTGGCCAAGGGAGGCCTCCCAGATAGGTTGTCGACCAATGAAGGCCGGTTGGAGGGGCTGCTGACGGGCATACGACTTGCTAATTAGGAGTTGGCCGAAAAAGGTTGGAGACTGATGTTGGATCTCATTAAAGCATTGATGTGATTGCTGTTTCAAATTGATATTTTTCCCATTAAGGAAATTGACACATGGTTTTTTTTTTTTCAAAGGAACGTCGAAGGCTTTTTACATGATGCAGAAGACATCGCTCGATCAGGAAAATTTTATTTCGTCAAACATGAAGCCTCTGAGTCTCTTACTTCTTGAAAGTGAATCTTCAATGAAAGTGAGAAACTCAAACTATAAAAAATATAATTTCAATGAATCACTGGTTATACTCAGTTTTTTTTTCTAGCAGACCTTTTTGTCTTGTTTTTTTTTTTTGTTAGCTTTTGATGTGTTGAAATAAGATCCGGCTTTTGAGAAGATCATCAGTCGTTATTTAGATTTTTAGATATGATATCGTACAATTCAAGTCCTACTCTCCACCTGTCTCGTTTGCTCGGTTGGATTGTCACCTCGGCTGGGCCGCATCATTTGGCAGATCTCGTCACTGCCTGGCGGGGGCAACCATTGAGACTGATTATTGGGGTTATTTGCTTTGTAACTTTCTTGAAGCTTGTCATTATCGGGCAGTGAACCGCCTCCAGAGTTTTTTATAGATTGGTTTTTTGATGCTTTGAGTATGAGGGACGATTTCTTTTTTTGCTTCTTTTTTGGTTTTTTGTTTATCTATTTGGGACTTTCTTCTCGGTGTGCTCTTCTTCTTAGTGGTGTCATGATTAACGCTCCGCGCACCTTTCAGAATGTTGAATCCAAATCTATTATGTGAAGAATGCCCGAGGATGCTCTAGGGAGGCGAGAAGTTGAGAAATACAAATAAAATAAAAGAGCACACACAAATTTGTTCTGTGGGGGCAAACTGGGGTATTTCCAAGGCTTTGTGACTCATTTTATATATCTAAATAGATATTACAAAAAGAAAGGGAGAGAGATTAAAGTATGGGTCTATATTGAAAAGCCAAACGTCCATAACACATATACTAGACCCTTTTATTTATAAGAGATAAAGGGCCATAAAGAAGAAAATTAATACTTGCCCCTGCTTTTATGAGGGGGTTACAGGATATTATTGTTTTTTTCCTATCAATAACCGTTATAGGCTTCTTTTTGTATTTCTGATTCCTTCAACCGGTGGATCCTCGAGTCGGACGACTCAACTGGTGTTGATTGGCCATTTTACCTAAATGTTGCGCGATCTTTGTCAGTCGGCTCTGAGTTCAATGACCAATCAACTCTAGGCCAGTCAACCAGTTTGTTGGTACTCTTTGAGGGGAATGTTGGGATAATACAATGGTGTTCATAGGGTTTTCTGCTTTTTGGATGGCCTAGTGAGGTCTCGGTCAGCCGGCCTTAGGGCAACCTGTCAGTTAATTGTTCCCTTGGCTCGTTGACTTCATGATTATTAGTGTGCTTTGAGATCCGTGTACGCTATTTTTGGGTGTACAGTCAGACATGTAAAAGAAAAGTTAATAACTGTCACTATTGCATCTACATTTTCGTAAGAACTCTTAAGTGTAAGAGCGTCCTAAAACCATTCTCCTGAGGAGTACATTCTATTTGACTTGTATAAGTTCAATTCACACAACCATGTGCAACAACTTTCTCAGGGCTTCATCTGTATAGTTGGCTGCTTAGAGGAACAGGAAGATTTGTATAACCTTTTAAATCCTAGACATACAGCATTCAGTAAGAATGTAGAGTCAGGATTCATAAGATCAACTTCAAATTGTTGGAATATGAGGCTATTAATTAAACGCATCCCAGTATTCTAAAATAATAATAATAATAATAATAATAAATAATTAAAAATTTTAAAAATTTAAAAACATCAAAAAGAAATTTATCACAGTATATTCTTATGTCATTTAAACATCACGACCAATGCTAATCATCTTCACTGTGTATGGAAAATTACACCAAGTAATTATATTCCTAGATGCTTTATTAATTAATACTCTGCATCTTAATTGTGTCTACAACACTTAAATTCAGAACAATGCTCTGCTTATCCGAATTTTATGTCTCTGCATTTCAATGCAATATGTTTATGTTCCTTATTTTTTTGAACGACGTAGCCCTTTGATCTTGAACTTTTGGATGAATACACAAAAATGCTCGAACAATCATTTGACTATGGAATTATGAAACCTCTGCTTTTTCCAGAAAGTTATAGATTTTAACTTATTTTATTCTATGAGATTAATTATGTGTAAGAAACAGGAAGAAATATTACATTAGTACTACGCACGTAAAAATAACGTGCGTACCCAATCAAAACATGCCACGACATCTCGCGCGGCATAGCAAAAAAAACGGCGCAGTAACACGGAGAATATTCTCTTCTGTGTTATTCATGTGTTATTGCGCGTTATTCATGTGTTATTGCGTGTTATTCATGTGTTATTGATGTGTTATTGTGTTATTATAACACCAAGAATATTTTCAGGATACAATAACACATGAATAACACACAATAACACATGAATAACGCGCAATAACACATGAATAGGAATATTCTCTCCCGTGTTATTCTTGTGTTATTGTGTGTTATTCATGTGTTATTCATGTGTTATTGTGTTATTATAACACCAGGAATATTCCCAGGATACAATAACACATGAATAACACACAATAACACATGAATAACACGGGGGGAATATTCCCCGTGTTACTGCGCCGTTTTTTTTCTGCGTCGCGCGGGATATCGTGGCGTGATTTCATTGGGTACGCACGTTCCTCTACGTGCGTAGTACTGATGTAATATTTTTTCAAGAAACAGACCCCATGGCTCACACATTAGTGCTATTGGCCCTTCTCAATAAATAATTTTCTTGGCTTGTTGCTTTTATGGCCTCAGCTAAATATAATTGCAGGCTTAAATAAAATTAGCGCTCCTCTTTTTTTTTGACAGATAAAAAATTGGATTTCTATTTCAGAGGTTGAAGGTTTTTTTTCTCTTCATTTTGTGATAAGCTTTAAGCTTTAGTGTCTAGAAATAAAGTCATTTAAGTTAGAATATATTGTAAACACATGCATTAATATAGCAGCCGGCAGGAGATCTGGACACTTTTTGTGTGCTGGGTGTGAGCTAAATGTGCTACGATTTTATTGATTCAATGAGTTTTGTACAAATTAGCTGAGCAGGATAACTCTTTTGTATTTCAAAACAATCTAACTAATATGATTCTAATTGTCTGATTATGGGTTTGCATGCAATTTTATACTAACTGTATGCGGTGTCGCATTTTGTTCCCTCTATAATAAAATAAATAATTAGATATTTGAACTTGTGTGCGCTAATAATTAGACCTATTGTTTCATAACTAGCATTTTTAAATGAGATACGAACGGCACTAGTTAAATTTATATAAATTTAGCCATCTATGAGGCCACGCTATGGCTAAAGAGCTTCAAATGACCATCACTATTAATCTCACTCAAACATTTAGTGGCAAACACCGAAATGAGGTGAATTTATATCGTTTATATGAGTCAAGTTTATACAATTTATCAAATAACCGACAACTAAATAATGATGGGGCATTTACATACGCACAACTCAATTATTATGTGTACCTAAAAAAACATGTCAACATTGTCCTTAAAGAGATATAATGATCCAAATGAGAAGAGTATAACAAAGACTGGTCCACTTGTTGGACTGAGCAAAGCTAGACAAGCCAAGCAACCAAGGTCAAAACTGATTGAGTCACAATGTAGACATAAAAATGACTAGATGATTCAAGCGTGGGCCAATCAACCAGAAATGAGATTGAAAAAACATCTGAGTCAATCACTACAAGAAATTCGACCCCGATATGATAGTTTATTCTTTAGTAGAGTCGATCCAATAGAAGATCCAGTTTCACAATATCTCTAACTATCTAATGGACGCCCTAAAGGCTCCTCACTAGAGATCCAAGATTGAGAAATAAGTTATATCAGTCGATCGATCAATTTGGCCAAGCTCTGTCTACCAAGTTGATTATGTCGACCCGAAACTAGCTAAGCCTAACCAACCGAGCCAGGAAGTAGCCGAACGATAAGCCTATACATTTAAAATTCCATAAATACTCTAGTACAAATCTTTTCCAAAAAGTTGAAGAAATGTAATATCATCATTATATTCTCTTCTCTATAAATATGAGAAATATTTTATGAATAAGACAGGATTGATTACTTTTCATTACTCGCCTTTCACTCTCTCATTTATGTTATATTCCTTGGGTTTGATTCATGGAAAATTCTAAATTCAAAGTCCTAAAAGTTCCAATAAGCTTGTATCATATCATTAATAAGAAGAGGAGTAGCTCAAATAAAAGAACCTTATAATCAGAGATTTCATGGCCAAATAGATTTGGGAATTGAAGAATCAAATGTTGGATGTCATCCAAGGAACTTTGACTTGTGAGAGAGATCAGCATCTCCGAGATGAAGAGTTAGTGCTCAATGGAAGAAGAGTCCCCCCTAGCCTTGAAGTGAGAAGGTTATTCCTAGTACTTTAATAGTGCTGGCTCGACACCAATTGATGGCATTGGCTTGGGTGTACTGAGGCACCCCTGAGCTTAAGAATGCATTCTCACGAAAAATCTCTATGGTCGAGCCTCAAGAAAAATTCAGGATCCCAACGCTGGAGTCCTACAAATGGCAGATCGACTCAGCCGACCACATAACCTTAATTGAGTTAATCATGTGTTTGCTAGGATACACTAATGCGCTGAAATGTCATCTTTTATTTACCACGTTAAAGGAATCAATTCACAGGTGGTTCAACGAAAGAGATTAAGGAAGGACCCATCCGATACAAGTTTTGTTTATAGTAACCGAAGAATCTAGCTGAGTTGTTAGAGTTGGCCAACTAACACATATCAGTTGATGAGTATAACTCCAACCTTCCCTCCTTCAATTTAGAATGCTCCACCAATCACCCGTAGAAAAAGATTGCCTAAGGTAATGGTGGAAATCGAGACACAATTCAAGCTCTTTTGCTTGTCCTTATTACGAAGAAGCTTGGCCACCCCATGATGATTAGGCGACAAATAGAACACACCACCAAGAGAGTCAGGCCTAGTATCCTAACCAACATCTTACTTGGTATGAAGAGTGCCTATTAACCAACCGCAAAACATCCAAACCAACTCCGTTGAGAGTGTTAATAGCCGTGAATAGATGTCATACAAAATAAAGACTACTCTAAAAGAGCTCCTCTGATGAACACCAGAGTTTACCTTCACGATTCCATGAAATACTGCACCTATCATCATGACCATGATCACGACACAGAGGATTATTGACACTTCTAGAGCTTAATTGAGGGGCTAATCAAATTTTGGAGGTTGAAAGAACTGAAAGCAACAACTTTGTAGCAAGGGAACACTCTTGTCGAGAAAATATTAGACAGGCCGGTCAAAGTCCCTAAATTTGTATCAAAAGTGTAGTTCCTGTCATCTTTGGAGGAGATAAAGACTCATCTCGTCGAGCGAGTCAAGAGGCTTCAGCTTGAAGATCTATGGGCAACCACCATCACACTTAATGTAGTTCACATCCTCTCATAGTCTTCAACAACGAAGACTTACCCTCCAAGGGTAATCCCTACAATGATGTTTTCATTGTGACTGCATTTATTTTCAATTACCATATCTATATCACCCTCATCAACACTGACAACTCTGTGAACATCATCTTCAATTCAATTTTCAATAAGATGGGTCTCGACAGCAAATGACCGATAAATGCAGTTGAGACCTATTATTCATGGCGAGAGGAAGGAGGCGTTGGGAACTTCATAGTAGTTGACCGACATGGCAAACTTCATAGTATTTGACTCATTGCCTACCTACAACACTATATTTAGACGTTTCCCACTTAATTCTTTCTAGGCCATCACCTCTACCTACTATATGGATATGGAGTTCTCAGGTGACGAATAAGTGATTACTGTCAGCGACGATCTCGAGTAATCTCACACATTTTATCTCTGGGCAGTTGGAAGTGTTCAGAAGGAACCCCTTGACCACAACAACCTACCAGAAGGTTGTCTTGAGACCAGAAAGACTACCCATCAAATCCTTGTGACCAAAGTGACACTGGCAAATTTTTTATGTTAAATGCTTTTGATGTATGTCACAAGGATATATTGATCGACACCCTCTAGAGACACCAAGATGTTTTTGCCCAATATGATGCTGAGATGTTTGAGATATCGATCGACATCACCTTCACCTAAACTCCAACTTGGTGGCCCGACCAATGAAGTAGAAGAGGGGGACATCAGTTTTCACCCTGGCCGAGCAAATTTGGAAGGAGATCCAAAAACATTTGGAGGCCTTTTACATTCGAGAGGTCCAGTACCAGATGTGGGCATCAAATATTATGAAGGTAAAAAAATTGAATGAATCGGAGAATTTGAGTCAACTTCTCCAAACATCGCTTGTCCGAAGGAAAACTACTCCTATTGTGGATTAAGGTGCAACCATTATGTGATGAGCTTTTTCAATGCCTTCTCCGTCTACGATCAGATCAAGATGCATTGAGGCGACATAATAAAGACTGCATTCATCATAAGTGAGGGAGTGTACTGTTATACTATAATGTCCTTTGAGCTAAAAGATGTTTGTGATACTAACACGTGATGGATGCAATATTTGATAAATAGGAATGAAAAAAATGTTGATGTGTATATGGATTACATCTTAGTGAAAAGTAAAACATTGTAGCAACATATGAAAGATTTAAAAGAGAACTTCAAAACTTCAAGAATTTTTTTTATAAAGTTCAATCCTCTAAAGTGTTTATTTGAGCATCCACAGGCAAATTCTTAGACTATCTTCTAACCCTAGAGAGACTAAATTCTAACCTAAAAAAGATTTAGGCGCTGATCAACATGTCATCTCCTTGTAACATCGAAGAGGTCTAAAAGTCGACAGACCGGATAACAAACCAGAGCTAGTTCATCTCAAAATTGGTTCACAAGTGCGTTACTTTATTCAAAATATTGAGGTGAGTTAATAAATTCATATGGGCAGATGAATTGAAAATTCATTCCGAAAATTAAATGACTCCCTAAAGTCACTAAGACTCCTTCAAATTTCAAAGCTAAATGAAGAACTCTCCTTATACTTGGGAATCAAACCATATGCCATCAACTTGATTTTAATTCAAAAGGAGCAGGAAACACTTCTCGGTGTACTACGTCAACTGATTCTTTTGGGAGTTGAGATTAGTTATCCAATTATAAAAAAAAATAATATTCTCTATCGTTATTTCTGCTTGCAGGCTCTGGTTGTATTGCCATACATATCCTGTCACGATTTTCACCGACCATCTGCTAAAATCAGTCCTCACCTGGTTAGAACATTTCGGTTGGCTTTGAAAGTGATCAATAGAATTCAACGAGTTTGATTTCTCAAGGCGCAAGCCATTGTCGACTTCTTGGCTGAATTTTTCAAGTCGAGCGAACCCGATGAAGAAGTGACGACCAACAACCATACCGAGGTCTTACATATCAACAGAGTATCCAGTCTAACTGGGGTCGAGATCAGTTCCCCTTTAACAATTCTAATAAGAGATCTTATGTACTATTCGATAAAAGTGATATTTGAATTCACCAATAATCAAGCTAAAAAATGAAATTCTTATTATTGGGTTATGCTTTACTTACAAAACAAGTGTGTGGCTCCTCCAGGTAAAATCTTACTCACAATTAAAATTTAGAGACGAAAGCCAAGATGGAGATCAAAGATTGCATGATTTAACACTTCTCCTGAGCAGACCACTAGGTAGAAGATATCCTATCCAAGTGCATCCACTTGGTGGGGGGTGGAGAGGGGGGTTCTAGATGCTTTCATGGACGACCATATATGAAGCCGAGTCGATTGAATTAGGATTTGAAGGTTCAAAGTGATGGATGGATCCTATCGACGTTTTTTTTGGTTAAAGAAGTTTTCCGTAAGAAGTTGTTGGTCACCTGAATCGAAATCTCATCGCTCGCTTCGAAATGACGTTTTAATTTACATATATATTTAGTTTTAGAAAAATATGAAATCAAACTCACCCCATATTTTTTTATAGTTTAAATGTAAGAGTGTTGTACCTCAAATCATGTATCTATCCCGAAGGATAAACACAAGACTTGAGGATGAGACTCGATCAAATAAACTAAGAAATATATGACATCTCTTTGGTCTGCGAAACCTTTTTATTTGCCGACAAGTTCCCATATTTAATATGAAGAATTAAATAGGGTTTATATTAAGCTGGGTGTAGACATGCTTCCTATAAGGGCAAGCCCCTATAGTTAATTACATCTTAAATGACCAAAATCACTTAAGAAGACTCTCGATAAAAAACAGGAAACATTATCTTTAAGGAGTTTCAAAGGGTAAGACTTTTCAATGAGATCGGACGTAGAGCTGTGAAAGGGGATTGGTTCAAATTTGGAACATTTTATTGTAGAGTCCAAAGGAGGAAGAACTAGGGGATGTCATGGATCCAGAGGAGAACCTCGGTGACTTCCCAAACTATCCTAATATTTGGCTTTAATTTTAAGAAGAAATATTTAGGTGTTTCATCCTAACCAACATCTTACTCAGTATGAAGAGAGCCCATTAACAAACCGCAAAACATCCAAACCAACTCCGTTGAGAGTGTTAATAGCCGTGAATAGGTGTCATACAAAATAAAGACCACTCTAAAAGAGCTCCTCTGATGAACACCAGAGTTTACCTTCACGATTCCATGAAATACTGCGCCTATCATCATGACCATGATCATGACACAGAGGATTATTGACACTTCTAGAGCTTAATTGAGGGGCTAATCAAATTTTGGAGGTTGAAAGAACTGAAAGCAACAACTTTGTAGCAAGGGAACACTCTTGTCGAGAAAATATTAGACAGGCCGGTCAAAGTCCCTAAATTTGTATCAAAAGTGTAGTTCCTGTCATCTTTGGAGGAGATAAAGACTCATCTCGTCGAGCGAGTTAAGAGGCTTCAGCTTGAAGATCTATGGGCAACCACCATCACACTTAATGTAGTTCACATCCTCTCATAGTCTTCAACAACGAAGACTTACCCTCCAAGGGTAATCCCTACAATGATGTTTTCATTGTGACTGCATTTATTTTCAATTACCATATCTATATCACCCTCATCAACACTGACAACTCTGTGAACATCATCTTCAATTCAATTTTCAATAAGATGGGTCTCGAGAGCAAATGACCGATAAATGCGGTTGAGACCTTCTATTATTTATGGCGAGAGGAAGGAGGCATTGAGAACTTCATAGTAGTTGACCGACATGGCAAACTTCATAGTATTTGACTCATTGCCTACCTACAACACTATATTTAGACGTTTCCCACTTAATTCTTTCTAGGCCATCACCTCTACCTACTATATGGATATGGAGTTCTCAGGTGACGAATAAGTGATTACTGTCAGCGACGATCTCGAGTAATCTCACACATTTTATCTCTGGGCAGTTGGAAGTGTTCAGAAGGAACCCCTTGACCACAACAACCTACCAGAAGGTTGTCTTGAGACCAGAAAGACTACCCATCAAATCCTTGTGACCAAAGTGACACTGGCAAATTTTTTATGTTAAATGCTTTTGATGTATGTCACAAGAATATATTGATCGACACCCTCTGGAGCCACCAAGAAGTTTTTTTCCCAATATGACACCGAGATGTCTGAGATATCGATCGACATCACCTTCACCCAAACTCCAAATTGGTGGCCCGATCAATGAAGTAGAAGAGGGGGACATTAGTCGTCACCCTGGCCGAGCCAATTTGGAAGGAGATCCAAAAACATTTAAAGGCATGCTACATCTGAGAGGTCCAGTACCAGATATGAGCATCAAATATTATCAAGGTAAAAAAATTGAATGAACTGGAGAATTTGAGTCAAATTCTTCAATCTTAACATCGCTTGTCCGAAGGAAAACTACTCCTGTTGTGGACTAAGGTGTTGTAGTCAACCATTCTGTGATGAGCTTTTTCAATGCCTTCTCCATCTACGATCAGATCAAGATGCATTGGGGCGACACAATAAAGACTGCATTCATCATAAGTGAGGGAGTGTACTGCTATACTACAATGTCCTTTGAGCTAAAAGATGTTAGTGATACTAACACGTGATGGATGCAATATTTGATAAATAGGAATGAAAAAAATGTTGGAGTGTATATGGATTATATCTTAGTGAAACGTAAAACACCGTAGGAACATATGAAAGATTTAAAAGAGACCTTCAAAACTTTAAGAATTTTTTTTATAAAGTTCAATCCTCTAAAGTGTTTATTTGAGCATCCACAGGCAAATTCTTAGACTATCTTCTAACCCTAGAGAGACTAAATTCTAACCTAAAAAAGATTTAGGCGCTGATCAACATATCATCTCCTTGAAACATCGAAGAGGTCTAAAAGTCGACAGACCAGATAACAAACCATAGCTAGTTCATCTCAAAATTGGGCCACAAGTGCGTTACTTTAGTCAAAATATTGAGGTGAGTTAATAAATTCATATGGGCAGATGAATTGAAAACTCATTCGGAAAATTAAATGACTCCCTAAAGTCGTTAAGACTCCTTCAAATTTCAAAGCTAAATGACAAACTCTCCTTATACTTGGGAATCAAACCAGATGCCATCAGCTTGAATTTAATTCGAAAGGAGCAGGAAACGCTTCTCTGTGTACTACATCAGCTGATTCTTTTGGGAGTTGAGATTATTTATCCAATTACACTCTGGTTGTATTGTCATACATATCCGGTCACAATTATCACAGACCATCTGCTAAAATCAGTCCTCACCTGATTAGAACATTTCAGTTGGCTTTGAAACTGATCAATAGAATTCAACGAGTTTGATTTCTCAAGGCGCAAGCCATTGTCAACTTCTTGGCTGAATTTTTCAAGTCGAGCGAACCCGATGAAGAAGTGACGACCAACAACCATACCTAGATCTTACATATCAACAGAGTATCCAGTCTAACTGGGGTCGAGATCAGTTCCCCTTTAACAATTCTAATAAGAGATCTTATGTACTATTCAATAAAGTGATATTTGAATTCACCAATAATCAAGCTAAAAAATGAAATTCTTATTATTGGGTTATGTTTTACTTACAAAACAAGTGTGTGGCACCTCCAGGTAAAATCTTACTAATAGTTCATAGTCAGCCATGTAAATGGTCAATTAAAATTTGGAGACAAAAGCCAAGTTGGAGATCAAAGATTGCATGATTGAACACTTCTCTTGAGCAGACAACCAGGTAGAAGACCTTCTATCCAAGTGCATCCGCTTGGGGGGGGGGGGGGGTTCTAGAAGCTTGCACGGACGACCATATATGAAGTCGCGTCGATTGAATTAGGATTCGAAGGTTCAAAGTGATGGATGGATCCATAAATCATATTCCCTTGGACTAAGAAGGTCTCAGAAGAAGTAACCAACATGAAATGGTTCAAAAGTAAGGCAACCCAATATCTTTTGATCGAAGAAAAACTTTTTTGAAGGTATGTCAACTCGATGTACTTGAGATGTATAAGAGAAGATGGGGCTTTCTCTGTGTCAAAACTAATCTTAAAGAGATCCAATGATCCAAAAGGGAAGAGTACAACAAAGGCTGACCCACTGGTAAAAGATTGTGAGGCCCACTTAACCAATCGAGTGAAGCCAAATGAGCTATGCCAAAAAGGCCAAAATAGTCCAAACCACAAAACATGCAAAATGAATACCGGATGAATCACGCATGAGCCCTTCGGTCAGAAATGAAAAAAAAAAAAATTATATGTGTCAACCACTACAAGAGAAGCCAACTCGTTACAATAATCTATCCTCCAATAGAGTCGATTCAAGGGAAGATCAAGTTCCAAAGTATCTTCAACCATCCCATGGACACTCCAGATACTTCTCACCATAGATCAAGGATTAACAATAAGGCTAAATGAATTGATTGACCCATACCGACCAAGCTGAGTTGTCCGAGTTAATCCCATTGACCTGAAACCAGCTAAATTTAGCTGGCTGAGCCAAAAATCAGTTGGATGATAAGCCTATACATGCAAAATTTCAAAAATGCCCTAGCACAGACTCCTTCCAAACAGGGGCAATCGAGAAAGACATGGTTGATCACTGTTCATTCTTTTTTTTTCCCTCTTCTTATTTACACTTCATTCTTTGAGTGTAATTCACAGACAAATCTAAATTCAACATCCTAACATTTACATATATTACATCAAAGTTTTCATATTTACAATCATAATACTTAAGTCCTTAATATCATACCAAAACTAACATTATTATCTTTTTTAAAAGTGATATTCATGCATAGGTTTAAAGCACGAAACTGCTATATAAATTTGAAAGTTTAGATGAAAATGTGTGGTACACCACCAACAAATTTCCATCATTCAACGTAAATCTTGAGGCAATCTTTTGAGTAAGAAATATTCAAACGTTGATTAAGAATCATCTAAAACTTCAATTTTAGCAAACATACAGTCAAACTGACTGGCTCGATGAGAAGGATCCAATGATATCAAAATTAGTCCAATTAGAATCAAATTGATTAAGCCATTAAACCACTTTTGGAAGCATTCTAGCATATTTGGAAGTTAAACAAATGCTAAATATAGTGAGCTTATGGTCAAATCAAGTGTCTCAACAAGATAAATCAGATAGCTCAATTCTGATATCATTAAGGCACTAGGATGTCCAACAAACGATGTCTGATCAAGAGAATCTCTCTGGGCAGTCCGATCAAAGTGATTCATATTTCTCGATTAATTAAAATCAAGATTCTATAAATAACCTCTCCTCTCATGAAAGGGGGGAGGGGAGCTTGAAGCTTGAAAAAGACTGAAGTTTGGAGAAGGACCTGAAGTCCTACATCACCCCACCACCAACCACCACTATTAATTACTCATCAGTTTTCGTTGATTATCATTGACCACTACCCACTCTTTGCGACGAAGCATTGTGCAAAGCAACAACTGACGCCTTGGATTCCTAAAGAAACTTGGCAAGCAACGCCTCAACCCGAACACCGGATTGACCTCAGAAAAGGTGGAACAACGCACCACAATGGCGGTGTAACAAATCACTCAAAAGACGGTGAGACGACGCATCTCAAAGATGGGGTAACAACTCACTACTACGACCTACATGAACCACAGCTCGTGCAGCTCCCGACTCCAGCCCTCCTGCCTACAGATGTCATTACAACTCACCACTCTAGCGGGTTACGGACATCATTATTACTCACAACTACGACCTACTTGGTCCACAACTCGTGCAACTCTTGACTCAGACTTCTACGACCTATGGACGTCATCGCGACTCACCACTTTGACTTATACGACCTACATGGTTCACAGCTCCTGCAACTCTCTACTACAGCCTCTATGGCCAACTGACACTCCTAAATTAACCATTTACGACCCACTTAACCATTTGCTGTCATGGTTATCAACTACGACCACTGTCCACAGCACTCACGACGGACTACCGCCACTGCGTCAATCGACTATGATTCTTGCAATTTGCCGTCACTAAGAACTACAATCAAATTATGGATATACAACTTTATAATTTCATCTTCCCTAATTTGGGAGAAGAGTAGATCCGTGTACTCACCATTCATAGTGGATTATTTCAATTAGGCGAAGCTTTGTGATTTTTTCCTCTTTTAAATATATTCTATATAAAAAGTCGAGGTGTCTCCTCATGCTTACATGTTGGACTTTCGTGCAATACTAAAACAATAAAAAATCATTATGCTATTGAGGTGAATTTTCTAGCACGTATCTGTAAGTAAATCAATAAGAACTATGTGCTACTTAAATTTCCCCAAAAAATATTTTCTTAACAGCCTTATATAATTAGCAAGATTCCAATTGACTACTACCAAAAGTCAAAACCGCAAATTGACATCGTTAAATAAGACTAATGAAAGACTAATTACAACTCCCTCCACTTCAACGCGCACCACGTTTGACTAAGATCACAGGCGACTCTCTTAGTCAGCATATAACTTCAAGTGTCAACCCCTTCAATTCCTTAACAAAAAATTTGTGGCACAAACCAGCCCGCATAAAAGAAGCTTTTTTTCATTCCCTTCAAAAAGAAGCTTTTGGCCTCACGCCACAGGCGTCCAATTTTCAGCCTCATAGACCTTCACAAAGTCAATTCCTACATCAGAAAATTGGAAGAAAATGTGGCCACCAACGAAGCATGCAAATAAAGTAGTTTTTAAAAGCCGAGCTGCAAAAGTCCGCCTGACATAAGAAAATATACAGTATCCTGATGAATAATTGAATTGTTGATTTTAGTTTGCTGTGTAAAGGTAGAATCATTATTGTTGAGGACTTTTAAAACAATTCCCTGATTTTAAAATTCGATTTGACTTCTGATGATGCACCATTTAATAAATTCTAAATTTTATTCACTTCCAAATTTAGTTATTTTTATGCACTCTTATATCGAGTAGATCTTACAATCATATATATGTATGTATGTATGTATATATATCACCAAAAATCTCACTTGCTCATATTAATATAAGCAAATCAAACATATATGAAATATACGAAGGCCGTGAGAATATAAAGATTAATCTATATTTTGAATATTGACCTTCAATTATTTTTCCACAATTTAGAGTTCTATTATATATACCCTTGTATTCATTTTTGAGTTTCTCTAAGCTAGTTAACCATAAAAAGCCCCCTCCAAGTATTATCCTTTTTTTTGGCCGTGAGAATATAAAGATTAATCTATATTTTGAAGATTGACCTTCAATTATTTTTCCCACAATTTAGAGTTTTATTATATATACCCTTGTATTCATTTTGGAGTTTCTCTAAGCTAGTTAACCATAAAAAACCCCTCCAAGTATTATCCTTTTTTATCTTATTTTTTCACTTAATCTAGTTTTGCTTTTTTGATAGCATTTAATAGTATTCCTTTTATTTTCTATATAATTTAGAATCAAAAGTAAATACTTTATAACTTTGAAATTTTATTCTATCTTCAAGCTATATATATTTATGTATTTATCTTTATCTTCTTACATAACTTCAGCCTTTGAAATTATTGTATATTTTCAAATATATTCCCTTATTCACTTATATATCTCATTTGAATTTCTCTACTTTATTTAGAATTCTATCAGACAATATTTTTTTTATTATAAGTATATTTTACTAATTTACAAATAATTAAAACTACATATACTTTTTTTATCTTCTAAACTCCATCTTTGAAGAAAAATATAAGTCATGGCTGTCAAATAGTAACTAAAAGTTGAAAAATAAATGCAATATAAATTATTTTAAGAGAATTATGACAAATTAGTAACAACATTTGATGTTATCATTTTTAATACTCTCTAAAAGTGATTTTTCAATTGTATTTTTATAATATTTTATTATTTATTTAACATTCATTCTTTCTATATAATTTTTAATATAGGAATTATTTTTAACAAGCCACAATAAATACATGTTTTGTTCAATTGCATAATTTGCTATCCACAAAATTTTCTATGTTTAAAAATTAAAAGTTTGCATAGTGCCGATCTCCAGTAGTGGGATTAAGGCTTTGTTGTTGTTGTTGTTGTTGTATAAATTCGCATAGCCTGTTTTTGCTTCAAACACAATAAATTTTCATTAAAATAATAAAATAAATTAATGCAAAATAATTAATTATGAATATGTTAGTTTAGTGCATGCTCATTTACTGTCTTAAGGTTTTTTTTTTCGTTATAATATTTTTTTATTTGAAATCTTTAAACTTGAATAGAAAATCTACTTTAAATAACTCAATAAATGTGACAATATTACTTTATTGTTGCATTAATAGTTTAATATTAATGTATAAAATATTAAATAAAAAAATTCAAAATCATCTGCTAAAATATGACAAATAAATTGTAATTATGTATATAATAAGATTTTGTAGAAAAGTAATATTATTGATTATTAAATGATACTGATCATTGACTTAAAAATTTATATACTTTTCTTATTTTATTTTATTTTTTATTTTGAGTGCAATAAATCTAATTTCTATACAAGAGATTTGAATTTTGGCTCGAGTTAAATTCAACTCAAATCAATACTTTTCTACTTTTAATCAAGTTTCATGTAAAATGTATATTGTGTTAGAATATTCATGATAATCAAGATAAATAATTTAACATCTTATAAAACTGACAAACAGAAAAAAAAAATTATATGTAATACCGAAATTGTTATGTATAAAATTTGAACACAAAGAAAATCATATTGCTCGTCCTATTAAAAATAATTTAATCTATATAAGTGAGGTTATTAAAGTTTTTTTTCCACTTCATTAGAGAAGACTATATTACTAAGCAAGGAAAAACTTTATGATTTCTTATAAATGTAATGGAGATTATTGGAGAAGTAGTAAAAGATATTAATGGTGGTAAGTGATGATGGGTGGGCGATAAAGGATTACCAAGAGCTATTAAGAGATAACGATTAAGCAATGAAAATTAGAAGTTGAAATAAAAAAAAAAATAGAAGAAGAGAACAGAAAAGCGGAAGAGTGATGATAAGAGAATCTTAAGAGAGGCTCTGAATTTTTTTTAAGATGCTATAGTACATATTTGTGATGATACTACGAAATTGATAGTAAATGAAAAGTTATATAAAATTTTTAAAACTATATAACCATATTATTGTTCGACTCCATAAGTTATGTAACTAAATATGCAAGGAAAAATTTATTATTCCCAAGCGAGAATCACAAGTAATTGTATGTTATTAGTTAATTGAAATAACCGGCTTATTAAATAATAATGTCAACTTATCTCATCGAAATCGACGACTTGTTGAATAAAGTTGCTGAGTTGACTAAGCAAAATCATCTACCTATTCTCGGTGAAATGCGGTACCGTTACCTCGAATGAGCTGGCTCTAGATCAAACATATAGAAGTTGAAATAAAAAAAAAAATAGAAGAAGAGAACAGAAAAGCGGAAGAGTGATGATAAGAGAATCTTAAGAGAGGCTCTGAATTTTTTTTAAGATGCTATAGTACATATTTGTGATGATACTACAAAATTGATAGTAAATGAAAAGTTATATAAAATTTTTAAAACTATATAACCATATTATTGTTCGACTCCATAAGTTATGTAACTAAATATGCAAGGAAAAATTTATTATTCCCAAGCGAGAATCACAAGTAATTGTATGTTGTTAGTTAATTGAAATAACCGGCTTATTAAATAATAATGTCAACTTATCTCATCGAAATCGACGACTTGTTGAATAAAGTTGTTGAGTTGACTAAGCAAAATCATCTACTTATTCTCGTTGAAATGCGGTACAGTTACCTCGAATGAGTTGGCTCTAGATCAAACATTTTATTTTGTAGTTGTTCATATGATCATTTCATTCTATTAATATATAACTCAATTAAACTAATAACTTGATAAAAGGATTACTAAAAAAAGCACAATTCCTTCTTGGACTTGTATGGATTGTATGATATTCAAAAAAAAATCAACTAAAAATCTATGATTCATAACTTTAAACACTAATCAATGCTTCATCTTTTCATGCCAAAGTGGATTTTGGCTTGCAAATGGTGCTCTCCACCTCGAAGCTCATGCACCCGTTGACCCTTGGTTTGCCCTTTTGTGGCCGCTTTCATATTCAAGTTTGACATTACAGCCCAGTGCGAGTGATAATCGCCTGAGCAGAAAATAATAATAATAAATTAATTTGTTTAATATCAGTTTTTTACCTTAAAAAAATTAATATTTAAATAACGCTGACCAAACAGAAAAAGTAGACTAGCCCAGTCGAATCAAGTCAGTAGGCTGGCCCCACCGCCGGTCCCACAAGCATATTAAATATATGATTATTTTGTTATTTTGAGGAATTTCCGCTGGTTTGTTTTAAAACTGTTTATTGGATCATGGCAGAGAAAAAAAGAAATTATCGCCAATGCATCCCAATCATCCGTGCATTGCGTCTGTTGTTTGGACGGCTCCGAATGCAATAATTTTTCATTTATTTATTAGGCATCATACTAAACAATTTTTATATATTGACATATTGTATCACCTAAATTTCCAATATCACATAAAAAATAATATCATCATTATAATCTTAAAAATTAAAATACATATTTTTTATACATAAATTTATGACACCAAAAAATTATACATCAAAATTTGAATGTTAGATAATAGATATGTAAGTACATAAAAATCGTGTGGTATCTAGGGGTGTAAACGAGCCGAACACAAGCGAGCCCAAGCTCAGCTCGTGTTCTGCTTCTTTATGTTTCGAGCTCGAAAAGTGGGTTCTTGTTTGGCTCGTTTGCTTAGTGAGTCGAACTCGAGTCCGGGCAGAAAAAAAAAGAAATTTCTCGCCAATGCATCCCAATCATCCGTGCATTGCGTCCGTTGTTTGGACTGCTCCGGATGCAATAATTTTTCATTTATTTATTAGGCATCATACTAAACAATTTTTATATATTGACATATTGTATCACCTAAATTTCCAATATCACATAAAAAATAATATCATCATTATAATCTTAAAAATTAAAATACATATTTTTTATACATAAATTTATGACACCAAAAAATTATACATCAAAATTTGAATGTTAGATAATAGATATGTAAGTACATAAAAATCGTGTGGTATCTAGGGGTGTAAACGAGCCGAACACAAGCGAGCCCAAGCTCAGCTCGTGTTCTGCTTCTTTATGTTTCGAGCTCGAAAAGTGGGTTCTTGTTTGGCTCGTTTGCTTAGTGAGTCGAACTCGAGTTGTTAACTAACAAGGAGTCGTTTTGACAACCCTAATGACGTAGCAATAGATGTTAAGGGTTGGGGTAAGATTTAAAAATTATTTTTTATTTTAAAACAACATCTGAATCTAATTTAATAATTTTATTATATTTTCTTAATTAATACTTTTAATTGATTATAATTCTTTGTAGCATTGTACTCATTTAAATTTTTAAAAAAATATTATCCATCAATATATATATATATATATCAAAAAAATATAAATATAATTTGAAGCTTGATAATATTATATATATATATATATATATATATATAATTCTTTTATGAGTAGTATTTCAAGCTAACACGAGCTGAACACGCACGAACAAATCTTTGTTTGTGTTCGACTTGTTAACTTAGCGAACGAGCAGCACACGAGCATCTTAACGAACCCAACATGAGCTGTTCGCGAACAATGAGTCATTTTGACAGCCCTAGTGTTATCAAAGTAAATTTCTCTTATTTTTTCTTAAGAAAAGTAGGGGCTATAGTTCAATTCACTTGCATTAAATATAAATAAATGTAGCAAACGGAAAGCTTTTAAGAAAATGAAAAAAATACTCAATTACATTAAAAAACTTTCCTTCGCTTTTCAGATTAGATTGTAAAATATGAACTCTTATCTAAAGTTTTAATAATTAATTTAAAATAGAATCAAAATAAAATCATTTGACTTTTGACTTTAAAAGATTTGAAGAATTCAAATTTCATGTAATCTCCTGCCTTACTTTAAGTGGGACCCGTACCTACCTCCACTAGTACTACCTCAGCAAATATTATATATATATATATATGTTGAGAAATTAGGGTTAAGAAAAATAGGAATCGACACAAATCCAGAAATACACACGAGATTTAACGAAATTCAGCAAAGATGTCTATGTCTTCGGGAGCAGAGTGACGGTTTCTTTCTATTCCAGAAAAAAGTACAGAATAAAATATAAAATAATTTCTAGGGTTACAAACAGACTTATTTATAACCCTAGAAAACAAAAAATCTTAGAGTACAATATGTAATTATCAAATTATCCTTATATCGTATCACGGAGATTGGCTGCTTAATCATAAGATAAATTAATCATTTGAATAATATGATATTTAATTCTATCATTTCTGACACATTAACCTAATGATCTTGTATTTCAGACATGCTTAACTCCAAATACGCATCTTAGTTATCTGAATTATCTTGGTTATCTTTGTCATGAATACGTTTCTGTTTCATTATGGAATTTATAGCTCCTCCGGCGTCTTTGAAACTTTTTTCTTCTAGAACAACTTCTCTTGGGGGCATTGTTATATTTATATGTCTAACATCTAAACTATACTTTTTTACGTAAATCACCTAATTTTATTGCATCACATAAAAAATATCATTATATTAACTTTTAAAAACAAAATATATGTAATTTTTATTGCTCAAGTAAAAGGTAGCAAATACATAACCATTGAGTGGTATTTATGTAAATCTGCTAAAAGGTAATTATTGTATTTCAATATGTTTGAAAAATTAATATTATTATAAAAAAATTAACAAATAATTTTATTTTTTTATCGACAGAATGGGCGTCAAAATCTTCAATCATGATGCTACAAGGTCTTACACTAAGATATGTCGGCAAAGTACTTTAAAGAACTAACTTATTTGCTAGAAGGATATATCAGCTTCCATTTCCTGCCCAACATAAATACCTAATTTTTGCATAAACTATATATATATATATATATATATATTACAATTTCCTTTATTTTGCTTGACGCTGATTGCCTACCAAGGCCAAGCCGAACAAGTACTGTGGGAAAAATGGACTTGTGATGAAAATTTTTTCCATAAATTAAGCGAAATTTTTTAAAATATGAACGGTGTGACATTAAAATGAAGAAAACTGCTGAAAATAATTTTAAGAAAAAAATTAAGAAAAACGTCGGCAAACACTTTATATTAATTGCAACATTTTTTTTTTAATTCAAAAAACTGGATGCACCCATGAAATAAAGCGATGAACGGACATGAAGAATATAGAGAGAGAGAGAGAGTGAGAGAGGTACTGTGTACAATAACAGAAATTTTTAGTGTGAACTTAGTAGTCCATTTTTAAAAAAAATGACTTCTTTTTTATAAATCATAGGGGTGTCTAATAAAGCTACATATTTATGCTATATTAATAGGGATGTCCTAAATAATTAGTACACTATTACACCTTTTCATTCTTGTAACTGACTCCAAGATCCTTTAATACATTTAACTGATGTTGGCATCGTTTTATATTCATAATTGCTTGAAGAGGAGCATTTAATGACCCGTTGATATTATCATTTTGTTACATGATAACTGCTCTGTTAGCCGAAACATCTTCGGTCTGCTGGAACGTCTTTAGTCGGATGGAAGGTCATCGGTCAACCTTTTAGAGAATCATCAGTAGAGACCCTCTTGTCGTTAAGGTGAACTTCAGAAGGTGTACCGCCATAATTTGATAGGCAGCTCTCCTCTGAACAAGGGGAACTGATAGAGGATTGGATGAATATTCAATGGGATGCCCTTTGGCCATCATTGTGAAGTACCACAAAATTAGTTGAGGGACCTGATTACAAATGGTTGTCCCTCAATTCAGGTTCATAATGCTCTTTCATTCTATTGTGCTTCTATCCGATCTACTTAGAGTTCCGACCGAATGACGCGACGCTTGATGCCTCCTTTTTTATGCAATCTTTTGGTGTCCAGTGAGCAAGAGTCGTCAAACATCCTTGAGATTCGTGCATTCATATTCTTATGTACAAATTAGTTGCCTGATTTGTTTGCCTCTTGAAAGTAAAAACCGCAATAGGAATAAGAGAATTAAATGTAAAACTTGCTTATTTATTATGTAATAAATACTTCTAATAATTGACCATCCTAGATTCTCGTGCATGTATTTCCTATAAATTGAGTGAGTTCAACATTTTCTCATTATTTATGTATTTTCATCCCTTTAGTCAATTTTAATGAAAAAAAGTGATGACAATTTGCAAGAAAATTGTGAGCGCAGAAGCCACGTTGAAAGTCTTCGGGCTTTTGACTGAGAAACTCCACCATCTCATAGGAGAGAAGAAGAAGAAGCCAGAGAGTTTTCGATCAGAAACAAAGAAGACACACGTGAATGAGGCCCTACTGGCATGAAAGAAGCTAGAGAGAAAATATCAGTTGATCGACTCAAAGAGAATGAGAGAAGAGAATCGATTAGAGAGAACAAAGCTGGTCAAGTAAGTAGTGCAGAAGAAACAAAGAGTGAAGGAGACGACCAAGTCATCTGACTTGTTATCAATTCGTGAGATGGAGGGCAGGATTGAAGTGCACATCACTGGTGTACCAGTCCTTATCCAGAGTTGATGCACCAGTAGCTGGCTCAACAGTCAACATAATAACAGGTTCAGGAGGTTGTGGAGACCCAAGTCCAACCACATGAAGTTCTGGCTCTCCTGCCTTCGGTCAGAGAGGTCAGCAGGCAGTTGTTCAACTACTTGTTAGCAAGAGCCTCCCCACATTTGAAATGGAGAAAATAATCAGTATGAGGAAATCTCTTTTTTAGATGGTTAATTTATTCCTTTTTCCCATTCATGACACCTAACTATTTTTGCAGGTGAGATTGTGCACATCATTGATTATCCGACCATGGAAACCAACTAACCCTCTGCACCAGAGGAGGCTGAGGGGCTGCCTCAGCCCAGGGTGAAGGTGTACTTGGACATCCGTTGGGCAATGAGGACATCGAGAGGTTGATAGATGGTTAGCGAGGTTGCATAGATGAGATTGTGCACTTTTTTTCTTGGGAGGCTAGCCTTTAGAGGAAAACAACCATATCGTACTTGAAGGAGGAGCCGATAGTTCTCAATGTTAATATGAGCCTTTGGGCAGAGGCGATGACACTTCAGATAGAGTCGGTAGCAGTCAGGGTGACCAGTTTGATCTCTCGAGCTTGAGTAGAGGAAGAAGATGTAAGAAAAAATTAAATTTAGGGGTGTTTGTTGTACTTGAGTTGTGTGAATCAGAGTCTTGTGTTCTCGGAGGTGGCTGAAGACTATTCTGTGAAATAATATATGATATAAATAAAATTTATTTTTTGCAAATTTTTAAAAAATTTTATACTTTTTTTTCTTGATTTTTGTGTTGATTTGATAAAAATCTATGAAGATAGAGATGCGAATTTGAGGCATTTCAACTTCCCTGGATACTTTATATTGAGGTTTAAAAGGGAAAGTGGTTTTGCAATTTTTTATTCTTCACCTTTTTTTCCATTTGGTTGGGTTTCTTCCAGCGCTCCCATGACAACCAAGTATTCTCCACATTTGTTTGGCTCGATGCTAGCGAGCGAAAGGTCCACACTGGCATCATTCGACATTGGCTTTTTAGAGGACACTTGTGTATATAACAGAAGTGTAATACTCAAGGCAGTCGAGACAAAGATGATGGCGACCGACTACTCGGGGCGACAACATGATCTTTTACCAAGATTAGTTATAATGGGAACTTCGACTGCCATTCCGCCCAGAGATCCAGTCAACACTCAGTCATTATGGAGTCACCACCGTCTAAGTCAAGCCAAATTCAATTGCGGCGGTGATGGCATTTATTATTTAATTGAGGCGAGTGGATATTCCATAGTCCAAGGAGTTGTTCTCAAATATGTTTTCCTTCACGATGGAGTTGAACGGGTATGACATTTATGGCTCGACTCAAAATTATAATGAACAAATTATAAACTAGGATCAAGGATTTGAAGCTTCGAGATAGTGTCTAATTGGGTGCTTTCCATTTAAGAAGAAAATGATGATGTGTAGGAGTAGATGGTCAAAGAGTTTCTTGATACTCAACTTATGCATTTGGTAGATGGTACCAAGATGGCGATCGAATAATTTGTCAGAGTTGGTATGCACGACTTCAAGTACTCTTAGCCTAAAGTGTTCAAGAAACTCTTCGACGTGCCTTTAGCTTTAGAACACTAAGAGGAGTCTGAGCATTATAACATGATGTATGAAAGATCATCCAACACTCGACCTGCTGACTCATAAACTTAGGTATTATTTTATATGTAGCCAAACCACTATACATAAAAAAGTTTCTGTATTGACTTACAAGTAATGAATGATTATATGAATGAAATATGACCTTCGGATCACTTTTAAATGTGTTAATTTTCATTTACTTTGCTCAATTATGATGTTACTTTATTCTCCACTCTTTAATCGATTTAAAATATTCTTTGCTAAGCTCAAGTCTTAGCTTTTATTGCTTGAATGCTGAGGGTTTATTTTTTTTTTTGCGTACAACGTTCAGACATCATGGTGTCATTGTCAATCATTTAATATTTTGGTCATTGTTCAGAAAACATGGGTCAATTTGATTTCTTTTGGGAGTAAAGTCTTTGGTGGACTTATGTTTTTAGTAGTTTGATCATACCCAAATTTTGTTTCGGTCAATCTACTCCTCATAAAGCGGTAGTCACTGATACTTTTACAAGATGGTTTTCTTGGAAACCTTAGTGGAGTTTTGTCACTACTGGGCAGAGAACAACCTATAAAAAATTTGTTCACACAACTTGAAAACTCAAGTTAGAGTTTTGAGACCAGACACCTTAACGCTTCTGTCGGTCTGCTATTTTTTTTAGGATATTCAAGTTGCTCGAATGTTGACTCGATGTTAGGTGGATCAAACTTCCAAGTTCCCCAAGTATTATTCAAACTTGGGGTCACAATCACATAGTTTTCTAATTTTTCTATTTAAACATTGTCTTAAAATGAAAATTTCACAGATGTTCAAAATGAAAAACTTCTTTTATTTTATTTTTTTTTTGTGTGTGGGTGCAGTGTAATTATTTTAAGGAAAGAATTTCCTGAGATCATTCCCGCTCATTGTTTGGTGAACCTTTTTCTTGGTATATGTTTTCTGTTTGTATTCTTCCGAGGTTATTTTTTTATCAATAATGAATGGGCAGTCCAAGTTTGATCTAGTTTTCCAATTGATTGACCCGTGCTGCTATAGAACTAAGTCACCGGACTCAAATGTATTTTCTCAAATATTCCTAATGTAGTATCGAGAAGTCATGTTGTTTACTTTTTTTTTCAGAGTAATGCATTAGTTTGACTTTCTTTTAGTACCGAGTTCGAGCATCATTCTTTCATCATTTGCTTCCTGCCTATCGATGAGATTCTCTTCGTAGAATAAGGTAGTTGTGATGGCTCTCTAAATATGGTGGTTATACTCAACCGAAAATATTAATTCCATCCCACGGGAAAACATGTAAGAGTTTTGTCTACTTGCTAATGATGGCATCATCTGAACGGCCCACAGGACAGACATAAGTAAGTCCACCCAATTGTTTCTTAATTTTTTAACCTTCTTTCTTAGTAGATTTAAGAATATCTTGCTGGTAGCCTCCGCTTGTACGTTTGTCCCGAGATGATGTAAAACAAAAATTTTAGACTAATTACTAGACTTAGATAGAAATATTTTACCCCCTAATCAATAAGTTGTGTTTTAACATCAATGATAAGTACCAAGTGTAAGCCATACCGACAGATGATCTTTGTCCAAATGAAATGTCAGATGAAGTCTTCGTTAATCCAAGCAAGGGATTTTGCTTCTATTCATTTTCAAAAATAATCTATGATGAATAAAAGAAACTTGTGTTGGGCTCTTGAAGTGGAAACAACCCGAAGATGTTGAGTCCCCAAATGCTTAAAGGCTAGGA
The DNA here is from genome assembly GCF_001263595.1 of Phalaenopsis equestris. Classification (NCBI taxonomy): domain Eukaryota; kingdom Viridiplantae; phylum Streptophyta; class Magnoliopsida; order Asparagales; family Orchidaceae; genus Phalaenopsis; species Phalaenopsis equestris. The sequence continues at coordinate 44,018 of NW_018164505.1, read as the reverse complement.
ACTGACATTGGCTGCAACTTTTGGGTTATCTGGTGTTGCAATGGATCATATATCTGGCACTACTAACATCTCCTTGAAAAGTCCTTTATATATTTTGTCAGGGTCGGCTAGAAATAACCTTGTCTATGAATATAATGTGCCAAGGTATTTTATCCAGAATGACTCCCATATTGGCTAGAGTCTATTTCCTATAGTATTTATTCTGCCTTATTTTCCTTAATGCATCGTGGGAACAATGAAGTGGTTGACCTTCAAAAAAGTTTACCTTCAATGATGATATATTTTGAAGTTTAAATTTGAATATTCTTGAGTCCCTTAATTTTTTAGGGATCTTTTTAATATCTAGATAATGGATTTAGGGATCCATCCAACTCTATGTGCTTTCAACTTCTACCTCCATGGTTGACCAAAGGAAAATATGTTGAGATTTTCATACATATTTTATACTGTTTTTGATGATATTGCGCTTTAAAGAAGGGTATTTTTGATGGTTTGTTGCAGGTATGATGAATTATGGTCATTGGAGCAAAAAGATGCAAAAACGGTGCAATTTGGAGCAAAAACAAGCAAGAAATGAAATTTTGCCCTGTCACATTTCGATAAGTCTTTCGATGCTTAATCTATTTTACACTTCTTGCATATTTTTGAATGAGATTACACTTTAAAGGAAGGTTGTTTTCATGTTTATTTTGTAGGGTTATCTGTTAGGAACACAACACAACTGAAATGGTGCGAAACGGAGCTAAAACGGAGCGAAACGGTGAAGCTGCGCAGTCTGCTCACCGATGGTGCCCAAAACGGCGCTGACAGCGAGAGTTACCCGAGAAGAGTGAAAAATGACAGAAAAGCTCGTCGACGACGCCCTCGAGCCCGCTGATGGCGCCCGGGACGACTATCGACCGACTTTTGGCGATTATGGGCTGAAATTCAACGTATTTGGGCGTTTTTTGAAAGGACACTTGTCTTGAAAGGACACTTGTGACAACTCTTCAAACTTCATCCCTACACTTTAGAAGAATGAATTTAGGCTAGAAAAAGTGGGTTTTGTGTGAGAGCAATGTTAGGAATAGTGTGGAGAAAGTTTAGGGTGTTTAGAATAGAAGTAGAAATGTAGATTTCTACCCTTTTGGAGAGATTGGAGAGGAGATTTTGAGAGAATTTGTAAGAAGATGTTCTAGCATTGCATGGATCGGCGGGAGACTTTGTGGGAGAGATTTTTTTCTTTCTTTTAAAGGGAAAAAAGCTAAGTATTGTGATCTTCATTATCTTATGGTTTTGTAAACACTTATCAAGTGGATTTGCTTTGATGAAATGAAGTTTGTTGTTGTGTTTTCTTCGTGCTTTGTGATGTGTTCTCTTACTCTCTCTTTTTATTTGGAAATAATGGTATGAGAAGATTATGCGTTGTTTTCATTTTACTTTTCCTTTGTAATAAGTAGAATTCATGTTTAGGATTTTGTGATGCATGTTAGAAGCGGATTTAATTATAAATGTGATGGTTTTTACTTGCACTTTATTTACATTATAATAAAGGTCTGTTGTAGAGTTAAAATTTGTTATAATTACATTAAGACCCGAGAGAGCTGTGTCATTCTCAACAAAGTAGAACCACATTCAGATTTCATAGATGGTTAAGTTCATGGGATTTGAATGCAAATAAATAAAGAAATATACTTTGATTGGCGTAGAATTGGAGATTTTAGGGTGACAGACTAAAATCCCTAATTCGGTCCTATTGTTTGAGTACTGAAGCGGAGATGTTAGCCCTCAAGCGAGGGGAACGTGGGGGCGCCGAAGGGAGAGCCGGTATCCTCCCAGCCTAGCCACATATTCAGTAAAGAAGCATTAAACTTAAGACTTATATTTATGATTATCTGTTAGTAAATCCTCTTAAATCACACTTCCAAACTAAGGACTAATAGTAGTAGATTAAAATTTGACTAAGGACCTCTTACCTCGCTTCCCTTCGGGATCGATAAACGAGATTCCACTAGAGCCTTGTATTACTTGAGTGATACGTATACTTACATTTGAAATTGTGACTTTACAAAATCATTATAAATATATAAATCTGGGTTCATAAATTCTTGCAAATTAAAAGTTGCATCAAGTTTTTGGCGTCATTGTCGGGGGTTTAAATCTTCTAGTAGCGATGTCAAATTCTTGTATTTTTAGGTATATAAAAATGTCGCTGTCAATGGTCTCTAGCTCCTTAGTGGTCACCCAGAGAAGCCTTTGGGGCATCCCTTCTTCAAGTCATATGTTCTTTGGTAGAAAGTCCATAACTTGTTATTCCCGAATGTGACTAGAGAAAAATATGTTGAGATTTTCATACCTATTTTATACTATTTTTTGATGATATTGCACTTTAAAGAAAGATATTTTTGATGTTTTGTTGCAGAAATGATGAAATATGGTCATTGGAGCAAAAAAATGCAAAAAGGAGCGAATTTGTAGCTAAAAGGACCAAAATGTGAAGAATTGAACTAGGGCACCGACGGCGCCATCGACCCCGCCGACGGCAAGATTTTCCAGAGACTTCAGAATTAATTCATTAAGAAGGTCCGCCGATGACACCCTCGAGGCCGCCGATGGCGAGCTCGGCGGGGTTGGGCC
>NW_018164505.1:40500-41250 GCF_001263595.1 Phalaenopsis equestris | reverse complement strand
GAGGCTCCAAATTGAAGTGTGAAAAAGTGTAGAGAGTCTAAATTGTGAGGAATTCTTCGAGATATTGTAAGAGTGGAGGGAAAGTGAGAGATTTCTTCCTCCTTACTGCTTCGAAGAGGAATTCTGTGTGCTGTAAAAAAAGGAAGAGATTCATAGAAACTTTGAGGATTTTTCTTGGAAAGAAATTAGAGATAAGTTTATTTATTGTTTTAGTTAGTATAATTTTGATTTTATATATGAATTCCGAGTTTTGTTGTGTTTTTCCATGAGATCTGAGTAGTTTTCTCTGTCTTTCTCCTTGGCTTGAGATTTGTGAAATGGTGATTTGAATTGGTGAAGCCATGAAAATATTTAAGAAATTATGATGATCTTTTCACTTCAATCTTAATTCACTTTCAATATAGTCAATTGATTTGTTAAAATATGTTGAGTTTTACAACTAAAGTGAAGATTACATCCAAGATTCAGGGTGGTCAAAGCCCTTAGAATTTGGGTGTAAATAGATAGGGAAATAATATTATCGGGCTTAGAATTGAAAATTTTAGTGTGACAGACTAAAATCCCCAATTCGGTCCTATCGTTTGGGTGTTGAAGTGTAGATGTTAGCCCTCAGGCGAGGGGAACATGGGAGCTCCGAAGTGAGAGCCGGTATCCTCCCAGTCTAGCCGCAGATTTAGTAAACAAGCTTAGGATTAGTCAATGTTCTTTATGCCTTGACCAAAGGGTAAAGAATATGTATGCTCCTATTTG
>NW_018164505.1:39276-39788 GCF_001263595.1 Phalaenopsis equestris | reverse complement strand
ATTCGGAATTAGAACGCACTGTTAGAAAGATTAGAAGATTGAGAAGAGAACCTAGAAATTCTGATACAATGGAAAACAATATTAGCAATCAAGGAATAGAGAATGAACACCAACCTCGACCCCTACGAGATTAGGCAAATCCTACAGCAGATGAAATTCACTTATCTATCCAAAATCCTGATGTAGCTGTTAATTCATTTGAGTTTAAACAACTATTATCCAAATGGTACAAAACAATCAATTCGAAGGTACACCAAATGAAGATCCTAACTTACACCTCGCTAGGTTTTTATAACTGTGTGCTACTTTTAAATATGACAGAGTTTCAAACAATGTTGTTAGACTTAGACTTTTTCCTTTTTCAATGAGGTATAAGGCTAAGATGTGGTTAAATTTGTTAGTACCAGGATCTATTAGAACTTGGGGAAACTTTCACAGAAATTTCTATCCAAATATTTTCCTCTATCCAAAACTGCTAAACTTAGAAATGACATAACATCATTTTGTCAAAT
>NW_018164505.1:37847-39210 GCF_001263595.1 Phalaenopsis equestris | reverse complement strand
ATTGGTTGATAATTCAAACTTTTTATAATAGATTAGTAGGATCTCTTAGATCAATTATATATACTGCGGCTGGTGGTTCGTTAATGTCAAAACCTTTTGATGAGGCTTATTCATTAATAGAAGAGATGGCTACCAACAATTTTCAATGGCCCTCTGAATGGGTAAATCCTAAAAGAATAGCTGATATTCATGATTCTGATGCGATATCTATCTTAGCTTCACAGATTGCTGCAATATCAAAGAAATTAGATCATTATGGGATGAATTATTCTCCAACACCTCCTATGATGGAAGAAAATTCATCTGGGCAATTTGTGGATGTTCAACTTCATATGAGAACTTAAATGCTATTAATAGACCCAACAACCCTTATTTGAATTATTATAATCTAGTTTGGAAGAATCATCCAAATTTTAATTGGAATAACAATTCTTCTACAAATCAACAATGGGCAAACAACCCAGTAAACCCATTAGGAAATTCATCCAACCAAGGAAATGTAAACTATAGACCTTCTTATCCCCCAGGATTTAACAGTAACACTCAAATAAAGGAGACGAAGTTGTCTATGAAAGAGCTGATATTAAACATGAATCAACAATCGCAGAATCAAGGAAATCAATTACAAATGAAATCAATTACATTACAAAATCAAGGAACTGCTATTAAAAATATTGAAAACCAATTTGGGCATATCACTACTGCGCTTAATAACCGAACCTTGGGAACTTTTCCAAGTACTGTGGAACCAAATCCTAAAGATCAAGGAAAAGAACAGATAAAAGCGATACAATTACGAAGTGAAAAAGAATTGGAGACAAAGGCACAAAAAGAAACAAAAACTGAAAAGAGAAAGTGGATGCTGAAAAAGAAGTATCATGAGTACCCAGATTTAGAGTATCCATTTACACCAATGAAGATTACTGTGGAGAAACCTCTACCGTCGTTTCCTTAAAGATTGAAGCAACACAAATAGAATAAACAATTTTCCAAATTTATAGAAATTCTTAAGAAGTTAACGGTAAACATTCCCTTCGTAGAAGCTTTAGAGCAAATGCCCAATTATGTGAAATTTATGAAAGATATTCTGAACAAGAAAAGGAAGTTCACAGATAACGAAACCGTTGCACTTAGCGAAGAGTGTAGTGCAATTATTCAAAAACTTCTTGAAAAATTAAAAGATCCAGGCAGGTTCACTATATCTTGTGCTATCGGGGAAAAATTTTATGAAAGAGCCTTATGTGATTTGGTAGCCAGCATTAATCTTATGCCTCTATCAAATTTCAAAAGATTAGGATTAGGAGAAGTCTCACCTACTTCTGTAACTCTACAATTAGCAGATCATTCAGTTACATATCCTAAG
>NW_018164505.1:37053-37819 GCF_001263595.1 Phalaenopsis equestris | reverse complement strand
TGTGTTAGTAAAAGTTGATAAATTTATCTTCCCTGTGGATTTCATTATTTTAGATATTGAGGAAGATAAAGAAATACCTATCATTTTAGGGAGACCATTTTTAGCTATTGGAAAAGCTATGATAGATGTTCAAAAAAGAGAATTAACGATCAAGAAGTGACTTTTAACATTGTGAAATCTATGAAATACCTTGCTGTTGAAAGAGATAATGAATGTTTTCCTATGGAAATTTGTGAACATCTATTGAAAGAACATTTCAAAGAACATTTTGAAGAGAAAGAACAATATGAAGAGAGTGATGAAATTATTCTGGACGAATTAGAAAACGAAGAATTAGATTATGTTCAGGAAAGATTTTAGGTGTTAGATATTACAGAAAATGCTGATAAGAATCTATTTTCGTCTATTATAAAACTACCTGAACTTGAGTTGAAAATATTGCCTAGTCACTTGAAGTATGTGCTTTTGGGAGACTCATCTACATTATCAATTATTATACCGTCAAAATTAAATGATCTGCAAGAGCAAAGACTGTTAGATACATTGAAAAGATATAAGAAAGCTTTTGATTGGACCTTAGCTGACATTAAAGGAATCAGTCGTTCGATCTGTATGCACAGAATTATATTAGATGAACAATATAAACCAAGAGTTGATCCACAAAGGAGATTAAATCCGATGATGAAAGAAGTAGTAAAGAAGGAAATTTTGAAATGGTTAGACACTGAAATTATATATCCTATTTCAGATAGTGCATGGGTAAGTC
>NW_018164505.1:34993-36022 GCF_001263595.1 Phalaenopsis equestris | reverse complement strand
ATGAATTATCTGACACTGATAATGAAATTACAGACAGTTTCCCTGATGAACAACTTTATAATATTAATGAGTGGAAAATACCATGGTATGCTGATATTGTTAATTATATTGTAAGTGATATTTTGCCACCTATGCTGACATTGTAACAACAAAAAAAATTCATTCATGATGCTAAAGCATATTTTTGGGATGATCCTTATTTATATAAACAATGTAAGGATCTTATTATGAGGAGATGTGATGTTTATAGATACATAAGAACTTGTGAAATGTCATGATTCTGAATTTGAAGGACATTTTGGGATTGATAAAACTGCTTATAAAATTTTACAAGTTAGATAAAATTTTACAAGATAAAATTTTACAAGCTGAATTTTATTGGCCTACTATCTTTAGAGATGTTTATAGATATATAAAAACTTGTGATCAATGTCAACGAGTTGGCAATATATCTAGAAGAAATGAAATGCCTCTAAATTTCACGTTAGAAGTTGAGATATTTGATGTTTGTGGATTATATTTCATGAGACCATTTTTTCCTTCATTTAGGAACTTATATATATATAATATTAATTGCAGTAGACTACATTTCTAAGTGGATTGAAGCACAAGCTTTACCTCGTTGTGATGCTAAAAGTGTTTCAATGTTTTTAATGAAAAATATTTTCACTAGGTACGAAATGTCTAGAATGATTATCACTAACGGAGGATCCCATTTTAGGAATAAATACATTCAGAGATTGGCAGAAAAGCTTAACATTATTCATAGAGACACCCTCAAACGGGTGGGTTAGTTGAAGTTTTTAATAGAGAGAATAAACAAATAGTTGAAAAGACTGTAAACCTTAGTAGAGTAGATTGGTCAACTAGACTGGATACCGCATTCTGGGCTTACAGGAATGCTTATAAAACTCCTATTAGAATGACTCCTTACAGACTAATTTTCGAAAAGACTTGTCACTTACCAGTAGAATTAGAGCATAAAGCATATTGGGCGATTAAGGAATTCAATTATAATTTGAAAGATAC
>NW_018164505.1:33517-34619 GCF_001263595.1 Phalaenopsis equestris | reverse complement strand
CAATTATAGTAGTTTTTATTTGAAATTATCATTATTTTGTGGTAGTATTAAGCTCTACTACTCTTATTTACCTTCGAATCATCATAAGAATTGGATCCATAATGAAAAATTGGAATGCATTCGGACCAGAGCGAAACTGTGCAATTTTTGCCTTGAGCACCGACGGCGCCCTCGACGCCGCTTATAGCGGGTTTTTCCCGAGAGTCCGGGTAATTAAAATACAGAGGCTCGGCGAGCACGAGAACGGCCAGGAGGGCGCCGCCCCCGCCCCCGCCGACGGCGAGACCGGCGAGATGGCTGCTTCTTGGGTTTGAATGGTGGTTTTTGACAATTTTTGGGTAGGAGTTACCCTTTTAAACTCCCAAATTTGATTCCTACTTCATATTTTCCCCCAAAAATGAAGTGAAACTCCACCAATTTCATTCCTATGGTGTTCAATTCCCCTGATAATCCCAGAATGCGAGTTTTCAATCGGCGAAAGTTTATTAGTGTGAAAGCGCAATGAATCTTCAACAAGGTACTGACGAAGAAAAGATTAATCAAGGAACAAGGATTCGTAAATCGTTGATTGAATAATCCCTCTACAGCAATTAAAGAGACGATAGTGCGACAAAGATGGGAAGTGTTGTGCTATACTACTGCCGCCGTGGTTGTTCCTGTCGTAAAGGAATTCTATGCAAACTTGCATGGAATCAACCGGAGAGTTGTTTATGTGCGAGGGAGATGGATCACTTTCACTCCTACACAGATCAATGAATTATACATGATAAAGAGCTTTCTTGTCTGCCACTATTCTAATTTTGTCCCGATAAGAAACCAGATGAATGAAATTTACCAATATTTACTGGACAAAACTGACGACTGGAAAATGAGAGAAAACGGGTATGTTAGTTTTTCTACGACACTCCTAAATCCCATTTCAAAACACTGGAACTTTTTCATTTCTACAAAACTATTACCGACAATGAAGATGGGTAAAGATTCTAAAGAAAGTGCTATTTTGAATTATTGCATCCAAAGGGGACTGCTGATCGATATTGGATCAATAATTGTGAAGTATGTTTTGGGCTTGATCGTTCATGGATCAACTTATGGGCTTGGA
>NW_018164505.1:33126-33439 GCF_001263595.1 Phalaenopsis equestris | reverse complement strand
CCAACTGAGAGATTCCCAACTTTTGAAGATGAGAATGACATGGCCATTATAGTAGATCAATCATCTCAGAATTCACTGTCAATTCAACCCTTAATTCTTAATAAGACTCTGTTGATCCTGCGTAGAATCAAGAAATTGGACAAGGAGATACAAAATGTCATGAATGCAATTAATAATATCTCTGATTTCTTTGATCATCTAGACTGAAGGATGAAAGAACATTTTGAGCACTCTGGACATTTAGAAGATAGTTTGATACGACTGATGAGGAGGATGAAATTGATAGAAGAGGATTCTACTGAAGAATTTCCAT
>NW_018164505.1:30816-32705 GCF_001263595.1 Phalaenopsis equestris | reverse complement strand
AGATGTCGTTAAGGCTTGAAATTGATCGAAATTGCAAAAATCTGGGAATTGAACAAAAATCAATAGATCCCGCCGACGGCGCCCTCAACGCCGCTGACGGTGGATTTTTACCGAGACTTAGGATTTAATTCCAATAGAGTGCGCCGACGGTGCGATTGACCCCGCCAACTGCGAGCTCGCAAAAAAAATACCTTTAACCATGATTTTGACCGGTCAACCGCCACTATTCATCATCCCCTTCCTCCTACAAACGCAATTTTTGACCTAGGGCTTGAGAGATCTTAGATTGGGAGGCGATTTCATGGCTTTTTTGACACCGGATTTGATCATCTCTAGGTAAGAGCTTCACTCTAAGTTAAAAATATTTGATTTTTACCATGGATTTCATCCACATCGAGGAGATTAAAAAATTTTACGAATGTGAAGAAAATATTGGGAAGAAGTTCATGGATCTTAGTGTTAAGAAGAAGATATTGGGAAGAAGTTCATGGATCTTAGTGTTAAACTCTTAGAATTACTTTTGGAAGCCATTCTTTGAATATTTGAAGTATATTTTGGAATTTTTCTATAATTTGATTAGATTGAAATGGCTCCACGACATAAGAGACGAATTGAGTTTGACGAGTCTCACTTCATCAATGTGATGGCTCAAAGAAGATTTACTTTAGTCTTTAAGGGAAAGAAGTGTATACAAGATCGCCGGAAGGAGAAATTGAACGAGTTATTGTCGAGCGGAGGTGGAAAATCTTTTTTTACACCACCAATAAAGCTGATGCAAATGTTGTGAAGGAGTTCTACGCAAATGTAATATATTTTGAAGATGGAATCGTTCAATTGCGGGGATTTCCTGTTGAATTTAATGCCGCCTGCATCAACACCTTTTATGAAGTCCAAGACTCTTATAGCCGCCACTATGAATCCTTTAGTACGATGGAAGGCCCCCTGAATGATGTGATCAAATTTCTCACTGATGGGAAAGGAACATGGAAGATAAAGCGACGAGAACGGGTAAATTTTCTGCTTCCATGTTGAATGCCACCTCTAAGGCGTGGCACTATTTTATTTCCTCTACTCTATTACCGGCTTATCACCATAGTGAGGTAACTAGAGAAAGTGCTATTCTGAATTTCTGTATTCAGAATAATATAACTATAAATGTGGAGAGAATTATTTTTAAGAATATATTAACTACGGCAAGGAGTGAAACAAGTGGAGGTCTAGGACATCCTGAACTCATTTATGCACTTTGCCAACTTTTTGGAGTGGAAGCTGGAGACGATGAGGAATTACCCTATGAAACCCATTAGTAAGGCCAATTTGAAAACTTATGAATCCCATGAGAAATGGAGAACTGGAAGTAGGAGTGAAGAACCTTCTACTAGTAGAGATGTCCCCTCTACAAGTTATGACCTTCTAGCTCTCCTACTCTGACTGACTTGATGAATGAGTTGACCTTGCAACAGAAGAGCATAGAATTAATAAATGAAAGGATTGGAGGTTTAGAACGTCGACATGATTACGATAGTGAGTACCTTCAAAGGCATTCAAATTTTGAAGTAGCTTATAATGAAGCTCAGGGCTGACACTAGAGAGGTGAGCCTGATGTTACTTTTCCTGAGTGCCCCCGATATACTCAGTATCAGCCCGATCCACCTACTGATCAAGGAGATGAAGACATAGTTTGTGATTTTGATATTTGGATGTAATTGATGTACTTGTACTTGTAATTTTATTTCTGTGATCTTTTGTAATAGAAATGGATGTTTATGTGTGTTTGGACTTTCATTTTTATTATTATGTTGTACTTGGATAATTTTTAATTTTTGTTATAAAGTTAGTGTTATAGTTAAATTTGCATGTGTAGTATAATAGATGTTGAGTAGTATTTT
>NW_018164505.1:29081-29507 GCF_001263595.1 Phalaenopsis equestris | reverse complement strand
GCGAAAAGGACCAAAATGTGAAGAATTGAACTAGGGCATCGACGGCGAGATTTTCCCGAGCCTCAAGTATTAATTCATTAAGAAGGTCCGCCGACGACGCCCTCGAGGTAGCCGACGGCGAGCTCGGCGGTTATGTCCAATCAGGCTATGGATAAGGATAAATTTTGAAGAGATACTCAGGCAACTCTTAGGAAAACTCATCCACAACTTTAAAATAAGATTTTGGCTGAAAATTAGAGAGGTCATGGATGTTAGAAAGGTCCGAGAGGAGGAGAGGCTCCAAATTAAAGTGTGAAAAAGTGTAGAGAGTCTAAATTGTGAGGAATTCTTCGAGATATTGTAAGAGTGAAGGGAAAGTGAGAGATTTCTTCCTCCTTGCTACTTTGAAGAGGAATTCTGTGTGCTGTAAAGAAAGGAAGAGATTCA
>NW_018164505.1:25696-28819 GCF_001263595.1 Phalaenopsis equestris | reverse complement strand
TTTTCACTTTGATCTTAATTTACTTTCAATCTAGCCAATTGATTTGTTAAAATATGTTGAGTTTTACAACTAAAGTGAAGATTACATCCAAGATTCAGGGTGGTCAAAGCCCTTGGAAGTTGGGTGCAAATAAATAGGAAAATAATATTATCGGGCGTAGAATTTGATATTTTAGAGTAACAGACTAAAATCCCCAATTCGGTCCTATCGTTTGGCTGCTGAAGTGTAGATGTTAGCTTTCAGGTGAGGGGGACGCGGGAGCTCCGAAGTGAGAGCCGATATCCTCCCAGCCTAGCCGAGATTCAGTAAACAAGCATAGGATTAGTCAATGTTCTTTATGTCTGGACCAAAGGGTAAATAATATGTATGCTCTTATTTGACACAATATAATTTGAACCAATTCACTTTATCTATTCACTATAATTTCTTGACAAGGAGAATGATGCATTCTTATATATTGAATATCACATTTAAACCATCACTAGTATCATTAGTTATTTATTAGTTATTAAAATTATATATTTATTTCAATTGACTATTAGTGACAGATAAGCAAATTGAACTTCGTTGTTGCAACTAAAGCATTGCTTTTTTAAAATCTTAGTTCGCAGTCAGTTCTAAACCACTCTGGGATCAATATCTAGGACTCCATTAGAGCCCTATATTACTTGAGCGATACGTATACTTGCGTTGATAATGTGACTTTACAATTATTGAATATTTATTATGTCCATATTTATCTTATATTTTTAAACATATATAAAGTCGTCGGTCAATGAATACAAGATTAATATATTCACTCAATTCCAAAATAATAATGACACAATACAAAAAATATCGCGCCCATTCACATCTCAATAAATTGGGTTAGCGGTGCGCGAACATAGACATGTTCTAGACACAACTCACACTCTATTTGCTTAATCAATTCTCCCATTTTCTATCTGGTTAGAGAAAATGCTCACAACAATCTACTTATTAAACGTAGTACCCTCTCACACAACTAACTATAATCGTCATACAACCTATTATATAATGCTACACCTGACTACCAACAACTCATATTATATGGTGTTGTTTGTTATCTTAGTCTCCCATTAACCAAAAAAATAAATTAAAATTAAGAGTCATACCTTGCATTTTCATTAGCTATCCAAATTATTCCAACTGTTACAAGTTTTTCAAACCAACAAAAATAAAAATTATATTATCCAAACATGTCATCTTCAATACACAGGCATTCCCCTACAAACTATCAACAAATAAACATCTAAAAATAGTCCATCCTCTCCACCTCCACCACTCATATTATTACCCTTCTCAATCAACTATAATTGACATACAAAAAACTCACGACTTTTACGACAACAACTCACCCTATCTCATAATTTCCATCCATCCAACATTCATATACCACTCTAAATATTCTTACACCACCATCCCCTCTCCGCTATCAACACATGATCGCCTGATCCAAATCAAGTCACCTAACACTAAAAAGGAATTTCAATATGCATCATACATCTAGATAGAAAATTGAACCTCGCACATATACACAACCAACAAAATACAAGCAATGGAGATAGGCCATGGTAGAAAAGTTGTGAGCATTACAAAATCAAGAAACATGTACTCTACCTTAAGATCCTTCACATCTAAAAATTATCAGAAGAAAATAAACCTATAAGATTAAACACAACACGGATAGTTTAATTGATTGATATAAAGCTAAGCTAGTTGCAGAAGGCTATCAACAACAATATGGGCTTAACTACGAAGAACCCTTCTGTCTAGTAGCAAGCTCCCCACAATCAAGATACTACCAACTATTGAGAATCATCATCAGCAACAAGTGCTTTAAATAGATGTTTACGAAGCAATCTCTTGGGTATAATGATAGTCAGTCTCCCAATCATGTATGCCTCTTATAAAAAGCCATCTGTGACCTTAAACAAGCTCCATGACAATTGTTCAACTCATTTACACAGCGCATTCTCAAACTTGGATTCACACACAACCAAGCAAATACCTCAATGCTTAAATATCAGCAAAACTCAACATAAATCTTCCTTCTATTGTATTTAGATGACATTTTTTTCATTGGAAATAACAAGTTTATTCAACAACTTCTACAAAATTTACAAAACAACTTTTCTATGAAAAATGTGGAAACACTCTCCACTTTTCTTGATATTAACATTCATCACATTAAAAACTACCTATTTCTAACCAAAAAATATTATGTTGTTGACATCCTTTAATAGGATGACACACCTAATTACAAAACCACTCTTCAATCTCATTTTCTCCACCAAACCCTTGGTTGAACTCCAACAAAAATTTGTCGATCCAACCTTATACAAACATCTCATATGATATCTTCATTAGCTTACAATAACAAGAATAGATATAACATATACTATTAATCAACTCTCTCAGCACATTCATCAGCCTTTTGCATATATTTCTAACAAGTCAAAAGCTTATTAGGCTACACCAAAGAATTCATTTTTTAATATTGGGCTTCCTCTCCCGATCAAATCCATGTATCCTTCCATCATACTCTGATTCAAGCTGGACTAGCAATTCTATGTACTTTCAATAAATTATATGACATTGCTCCTACTTAGGCAATCTAATCTCCTGTCAAGTGAACAAGTAACTAGTAGTTGCGTAGTCTCCTACTAAAGATGATTATAGAGCTCTTGCATCAACAATTTTGAATGTCATCTGGCTTAGGCATCTTCTACAAAAGTTCCAATCCTCCATTCAACAACATATTTCAATTCATTATGATAATACATCAGTCATATCCTATCTCTCATGCAAGAACCAAACTCGTAGAGATTGATTATCATTTTATCTAGTGAATGCATACAATCAAAAGTAAATATCACCTAAATTTTCCATTGCTAACTAGATTGTAGATGTTCTTACAAGACTATTACCGACACCATACAACCTTATGCTTTGCTACAAACAGACATTATGCTCCAACACTCTAGGTTGAGGGGGATGATAACAACACAAAATACAAAAGAAGGAACTACCAGAAATATGAAATATAGACACAAATCAATAACCAATCTCACAAACTCACTTGAAACAACTTTTTGTAAAAAA